>NW_005842750.1:683977-720815 GCF_000455745.1 Alligator sinensis | reverse complement strand
CTGCCTTCTTCCTGGCCCGGGCCCTTAAATAACCTCTCTGACCTCAGCAGCCCAGTCCAATCGAAGCTGCCAATACTGGCCACCAGCCAACCAATCTCCCAAGCATCCCTGGCTACCTGGGCCCATGCGCAGGGCCGGGCCTTTCCCCCCTGCCCAGGTGACTAGAGCATCACCTCCCAGGCGCCAGGCTTTTGTCATGCAGACAAGATGGGAGATCCCCGTCCTAAGGGATTCAACACCAGCCTCTCAGGCTGGTGGAGACAGATCTCTGGAGAGGTGCACTGACCGTGGCATTTCTGCCACACTAGCCACAATGTAACTGAGTTAATATTCAAACATGCACAGTTACAATATACAAACAGTTAAATTTCATTTCGAATTTAGGCCTCCACAAGCTTTACCTGATTTCATCAAAAGAAAAAATAGATATTGCCCTTTTCTTTCTGTGCTTCAAACTCAGGCTCTGATAACCTCACTTTACATATACTTTATTTGTCTGTTAGCGTCCTTGTATTTGTTGTGTTGGGTTCACAGTTTAGTCTTTCCTTTTCTTTGCTGACTTATCATCCTAAAGTACTTAAAATTCTCCCAAGATTGTCAGATTTGTTCATCCTTCAAGTAGTAGATATAATGTGATTTCCACTACACTGGCACCTTGTCATAAACATACTGTATTTAGAGATGAAAGTAAACTTTTGGTACAGTCATTTCAAGAACAGTGTTTGGGAATTGATTAGATAATTGTCACTTTCTTGAAAGGTTTACATCCTTACAGCACAATTTATTTGAAACTTTTATCTTCCTTGGGGAAACAATATTCTTGAAATGTTGTCTTTATAGATAACTTGATGCTGTATTTGCTTCTCAGAGTGACTTCTGGGAAAACTTACCTTTCTTTTGTTTCACTCAATATATCCATAATCTGTATTTGACAAAGTAGTAGTGAAGTGAATGTGTAGGAAAGAAGCCATCATACATTCAGCAGTAGTTGACTTCTATCCTTGAGGATTAGAATACATGTCACAGTAGAAGGAACTGTTTATCAAGAATCTTGAGTTATTCTATACATTCCGTTTAGAATCAGAGAACCATACAATCACAGAAATTTAGGATTGGAAGGAATATCAGGAGGTTATCTAGTTCAACACCCTGCTTAAGGCAGAGCCATACCCAACTATATCATCCCAGTCAAGGCTTTGATTGTCCAGGTCTTAAAAACCTCCAAGGATGAAGATTTTACACCTTCTATGAGTAACTTGTTTCAGTGCTTTACTACCCTCCCAGTGAGACAGTTTTTCCTAATATATAACTTACACTTCTTTTGCTGCAACTTGAGACCATTGCTCCTTGTTCAGTTTAGTTCAGGGGCAGCCAATTATTTCAGGTGGAGGGCCGCTTACTGAATTTTGGCAAGTCATCGAGGGCTGCACAGGTAGCCCCGCCCTGACAGATGCCCCAGGCTCTGATCACCATCTTGGGATCAGAACTCCTGCCCCTAACCCCTGACCTTTGCCAACCAGAAGTATTCCTTTCAGCAAGAGGATTTGCCATCTTGGAACCAGAAAAAATATCAAATTATATTCCAAAAATCAAATGTACTATAACATTAATTAATTTCAGTAAAAAAAAATTGCCCTGATTTACATTAATTTGTGTAGTGTACATAGAAGTGATAGTATAATATCTTAAAATGAAGTCTTACCCTTGTATATTGCAGGAGGGTGGGTATAGGTTTGTGGGCATGTGTGCTGTGGGGGAGGGTGTGGGTGTCTGTGTGGGATTTGTGGGGGTTAGATATAGGCATGGGAGGTGTGGTTGTGGAGGTGTAGATGTGGGGGATTTTGTAGGGGGCTGTGAGTGGGTGGAGGAAGGTGGTTGGGGAGGGTTATGGCTTGTGTGGAGGAGGAAGGTTTGCCCACAGCCCACCACTCTGTGGCAAGCAGAGCCCCTGCCAGCACTCCTGCAAGCCTGGGCTCTGTGCTTCTGCTGATCCTGGCCCCAGGGTACCGGTGTGGGCCCCAAGCTCCCACTCACTGCCATTTCCCCCCATTTGCTACCTCTGTCTTTCTCCTACTACTTCCCCAACCTCCCCCAACCCCCGGTAAAGGCACTGCTCCAGCACTGTGTCCCAGCTGCTCCTGCAGTACCGGCAATGCAGCAGGGAACCAGGCTGTGCCAGAGCCACTGGCATGTGAGTGGGCGTGGGGAGGAGTGGGGAAATGGCTGTGGTAGGCAGCGAGTGGGCATGTGGAGCACAGCAACAGCTGGGTGGGAACATGGGCCCCGCACTGGTGCACTGGGCCAGTGCTGGCTGGGCCCAGAGTGGGGCAGCAGGAGCGTGGGGTCTGGGCCAGCAGGGTTATATGAGCCAGGCTGGCTCCTCCTCTCCCTGCTTGAGCAGTGCAGCCCAGCTCCATACAGCTCTTGCTGGCCCAAAAGCCATGCTCCTGGACAGAAACTGCTGCTGGGATCAGAGGAAAGCAGCTCTTCTCCCTTGCCACCACCAGGCAGTTTTAGCTGCATCCATCCGGAGCCCGTGCCACACTAGATTGTGGTGAGGCTTCTTCATTGCCATCTCTGTGCTGCCTGGCGCAGCAACAGTGGCTGTATGGAGAAGCCACAGGGCAGCTCACAAATGGTGGTAAAGGAGCTTCACTGCAGCCTAGCGTGGCCACAGCAAAAACTGCCCAGCAGCAGTGAGTGGGAGGGCCTGCTTCCTCCCATGCTGAGCAGCAGTTTCTGCCCAGTTGCTCCTGCTCAGCCTGGACAGGTAAGCCCAGAGCCAGCACGGGGCCCAGGCTCAGCAGCAGCAATGTGGGACAAACTGCTGCTCAGTGCAGAAGAAAAGCAGCTCCTCTTCCTCCCCCTCCTGCTGCTGGTGTCCCTGATTCAGATGCTAGGAGCCCACATGGGGCTCATCCCACTGTCCTGCACCACCTCCCAGCTCCCCTGCTCCCACACATGTATGCAAGGAGGCTGGGCAGTGTGGGAGTTGCCAAGCAGAGGGTTGAGTTCGGGGGGTTGGGTTCCCCAGTGGGGTGGTGAGGGGAAGCTGTCCTGTACTGGGCATGGTGTGGGTGGGGAGTGCAGTAGGATGGGGCTCCCCAGGCCCCAATGACCTATAATCTGCATCTTCCCCTCTACCTGCCACCCCAGTCTGCCATGCTGCTGCTGTTCAGCTTGGGCATTCCCTAGGGTTCAACCTTGTCTGCTGTTTCACATGAGGATACAAAAGACAGGAGGCAGATCATTCATTCTCTTTTACACAAAAATCCTTTAATGTTTTATTCACCCTTTTATTTTTTTATTTGTAAACACATGAATGAGTTACATTTGTGGAAATCTAAGCAGAGAAGTATTCACAATTCAACAACTAGCAGCTACATTGATGCAGACCATGCACCACCCCTGCTACAGGACATTCAGCAGATAGGCACCCCAAACACGGTTGGGCAGCAGTACCCCATAGTTAGGGGCAGGAACCCCTGCAAAGCAGACATCCAAAGGAGGGACTTTTTTTTTTAATGAGAAAAAGTCATGTAAATGGAGCACCATTTTAATGTTGAAATGCAGTTTTAAAATTCATAGATCCTGAACTGGCATGTTTTCTTTCATAGGCAGATTGGTGGGTGAGGTGGAGGAGGGTGCTTATCCTGCTGTCCTGCACCCCTGCCTGGCTCCCTTACTCCCACAGGTGTGTGTAAGCAGGCTGGGAAGTGTGAGGATCTCTGGGTGGCAGGGGGTGTGGGCTGGGGGGAGCCAGCACATATGCACACAGATGCCAGTCTGGAAGTGCTCCACACACTGCATACTTCACAGACATTTTTGAAAGTTTATTTGTACCACTTACTGTGATTATTTCTACTCTATTCATTATTCATGTTATTATTTCACCCACCCCCCAGGTGCTGCCATGCATCAAGCAGTAGGAATGAGGACACCTCCCCGGGCACTGATTACTCTGATTTTTTTCTGATTATTACAATTACAGGTTTTCCTGGCTTTATGCGGGTTCTGTATGTGCAATTTCACTCTTATGCAATGACTCTTTTCATACCAAAAAATCCTTATATGCAAGGTAAATTCACTCTTATGTGATCGATGTGGTGGAAGCTAGGGCTGTGCAAAGCTTCAATCCCTGATTCGATTTGGGAGAATTTTGCCTCAATTTTGTGGCCAAATCTCTGAATCCAAATTAATTCAGAGGACCTTTTAATCTCTCTTAATTGAATCATAGTGGATGGGTCGGTATCGACCTGGAAGGGTGTGGGCAGAGGAGTCCTGCACGGCTCGGTCCTAGGACCGATACTCTTCAATGTCTTCATCAGCGACTTGGACGAGGGAGTGAAGTGTACTCTGTCCAAGTTTGCGGATGACACAAAGCTATGGGGAGAAGCGGACATGCCGGAGCACAGGGAACAACTACAAGCAGACCTGGACAGGTTGGACAAGTGGGCAGAAAACAACAGAATGCAATTCAACAAGGAGAAATGCAAAGTGCTACACCTAGGGAGGAAAAATATCCAGCATACCTACTACCTAGGGAATGACCGGCTTGGTGGAACGAAAGTGGAAAGGGACCTTGGAGTCCTAGTGGACTCCAAGATGAACATAAGTCGTCAGTGTGACGAAGCCATCAGGAAAGCTAATGGCACTTTATCGTGCATCAGCAGATGCATGACGAACAGATTCAGGTTATACTTCCCCTCTAACGGGCGCTGGTCAGACCGCAGTTGGAATACTGCGTGCAATTTTGGGCACCACACTTCAAGAGAGATGTGGATAACCTGTAGAGGGCCCAGAGAAGGGCGACTCGTATGGTTAAGGGCTTGCAGGCCAAGCCCTATGAGGAGAGACTAGTGCACCTGGACCTCTTCAGCCTCCGCAAGAAAAGGTTGAGAGGCGACCTTGTGGCTGCCTATAAGTTCATCACGGGGGCACAGAAGGGAATTGGTGAGGTTTTATTCACCAAGGCACCCCCGGGGGTTACAAGAAATAATGGCCACAAGCTAGCAGAGAGCAGATTTAGACTAGCCATTAGGATAGAGTGGCCAAAATCTGGAATGGGCTCCCAAGGGAGGTGATGCTCTCCCCTACCCTGGGGGTCTTCAAGAGGAGATTGGATAGGCATCTAGCTGGGGTCATCTAGACCCAGCACTCTTCCTGCCTATGCAGGGGGTCGGGCTCGATGATCTATTGAGGTCCCTTCCAACCCTAGCATCTATGAATCTATGAATTGGAACCCTCTGAATTGATTCAGAGAGATTTGGAGATTCAGACATAGTGACAGCTTTAAAAGTTTTTTCTACATACCTCTAGGTAGCAGGGGCTCATGAATGCTGTGATGCTGGGGTGCATGGAGTGTTCCACAGAAGCACAGGGGGCTCCCCAGAGCACTCAGCAGCAGACCCAGAAGTGGACTGGAAGTATGTCTGGTCCATTTCTGGGTCTGCTGGGGAGCTCACTGACCACCCCGCCCTCCACTCTGGTGGGATGCTCCATGTGCCCCAGCATCGCAACGATCACGAGCTGTGCCTGGTACCTAAATGTAGGTCAAAAAAACTTTTAAAGCTGTGCCTATGTCCAAATCACTGATTCTTTGAATCAGCATTGAATCTTCAGAATTGGATTTGGCCAAATCAAACCAGGGACAGTGATCTGAACCAACAAATTGAATCACTGTCCCTGATTTGGGCCAAATCTGAATCTGAATCAAATAGGGCCCACTTCACACACCCCTAGTGGAAGCCTGCAGTCAACTGCTTTGTGTGGTGCATTGTGGGAGTGATACACACCAAAATATACTGTGTGGATCTGTCTGTGCCCCTTGTTTGTTGTTTGCAAAGCATGTTTCTGTAGTTGCCTTCTCCATTATGGTAACATTCACCACCACCTGTGCTTGTGTGCTGTTGGTGAGTACCAAAATTGTCTTGTAAAAGTGGTAGAAATGGGCCTGGGAGGCAGTTGTGGTCTTGTAATGTATCTTTATTTGCTACATTGTAAAGTGGGTTCCCTTTATGCAAATTTGAGTTATGAGTTTATGCACCATTTTCCAGGAATGCATGTACAGCATAAGGTGAGGGAAATTTGTACTCTGATTATTGCTGATTATTATGATTACCATAATTATTTCTGATTATTATATTGAACACCCACCAGCCAGTAGGAAAGAGGGCACTTGGCCATTTCTCCCCCTGCCCCTCCCAGACACTGACACTGAGCAGGCATTAGAAAAGAGGGTAGTCGCTCATCTTCTCAGGTGCTGAGACTCTCCAGGCAGTAGGAAAAAGGGCCATCTTAGAAAGCCTGCTTAGAAAGCCAAAGAAGATCTATTTAATATTTGGCATAAACATAGAGAACAGAAGTCAAGATGGAATGCTTATTTATAGCAATAGTCATTTGATCAGAATGTATGAAAAGGTGGGACCTCAACTAGAACCAGGTAGTGACCAACCACACAGCCTTGACAGACAAAGTACACATGAAGGCAGGCCTGCCTGGAATCGTGACACACACGCTGCATGCTTCACAGACATTTCTGATAGTTATTTTCTAAAGATTATGATCACTCTGATTATTTCTGATTATTATATTAAGTAGCTGAAATGGTTATAATATTTGAACTTGAGCAAGCTGACCAGACCAGAGAGGGTTGGGCTGCACAAGCTACAAAAGAGCACAATAATTCATATGACACAATGGCAGGGTGCCCTCTCCCTGACACTGATTATTAATTACTTTTGGAGGCAGATTATTATGATTAGAGCCAGATGAGTATTCTTATTATAATTAATGATTATTAGTATTATTATTATCATTACTCTAGTTGGATCTAACTGGGCTAATTTTCCTCACAAGATATAAAGTAGCACAATCATTAAGCAATAAGGCACCCACCAAGCAGGCCCAGGTTGGGACCACAGAGTTTTGGGCAGACACCAGAGGATGGCAGACAGCAAGGGAGGGAGGCTAAGAGGCAGAAAACAGACACAGATACATTTATTATTGTTGTTTTTGATTAGCATTAGGAAAAGACATTGGCTCAATACTAAAACTTCATGCTAATTCTCTTTGTGTACCTGCTGGACAAAATGATCAGAATGCACAACCGTTAACTAACTATTGGCCAGCACACAACCATGACTTTGTGCTCATTTGTATGTTGAGAGTACACTGAGGCCAAGTAGTGAATGAAAAGCAGGCACCCACCCAGCATCCCACCATTACTTTGTGCTTTTTTGTATATTGAGAGTACTCTGAGCTGTTTTGCGCCTGGGAGAGTATGCAACAATCAGATCCTGAAGAGTACACAGCAGTCATATACTAGAGGAAATACAGTGAAGTCCAAATTTTTGGCTATGTTTGATGCACCCATGAATTAGCTACAGTACAAAACAAAAAAGAACAGGAAAATTGCATGCATCATTTTGCAAAAGACTTAATGAAGCAAATTTGAGTAAACAGGTGCCTGGATTACCTGAACATTTCTAAATTTTCAGCATTTCAGAATCTTGTACCACATAGGCAGGCACAGACGAGTTGTAGGCTGGGAGAGTGAGCACATAGTCAGCCCTGGAAGTAGGACACACAGCATGCTTCACAGGCAGTTGTTATCCTAGGCAGAGACAAAAGCATTCTAATTATTCATAAATAATAATATGTTAATATTAAAAATCAATTTCACTAAAACAAATTACAATTATTATTTGATTTGCATGTAGATTTGCTTCTATATTAACACACTACAAGTCCTTCTTGACTCTGTTTAGAAATTATTTAAGTTTAAGTGGAGTGGGGAGCAATTTTTTTAGGCATTGTATAAAACTATAATCAGCAGTAGGATTATAATGAGGCAGAAAAGGATCTTGGAGTCGTTATCGATTCCACGATGAACATGGGCCGCCAATGTGAGGACACAGTCAGGAAGGCTAACCGCACCTTGTCATGCATCCACAGATGCATCATGAGCAGGTCCAAGGAGGTGATCCTCCCCCTTTGTGTGACCTTGGTCAGGCCGCAGTTGGAGTACTGTGTCCAGTTCTGAGCGCTGCACTTCAGAAGGGATGTGGACAGCATTGAGAGGGTCCAGAGGAATGTCACTCGCATGATCAGGGGGCAGCAGGGTAGGCCCTATGAGGAGAGGATACAGGACCTGAACCTGTTCAGCCTCCACAAGAGAAGGCTGAGAGGGGATCTGGTGGCCATCTAAAAACTGGCCAAGGGGGACCAGCAGGCAATGGGAGAGTCCTTGTTCCCCCGAGCACTACCAGGGGTAACAAGGAATAACGACATTAGGTTGACTGAGAGTAGATTCAGGCTAGACATCAGGAGGCACTACTTCACAGTCAGGGTGGCTAGGATCTGGAACCAACTTCCAAGGGAAGCGGTGCTCGCTTCTACCC
Organism: Alligator sinensis; assembly: GCF_000455745.1. NCBI lineage: Eukaryota > Metazoa > Chordata > Crocodylia > Alligatoridae > Alligator > Alligator sinensis. The sequence goes on along the minus strand of NW_005842750.1, from coordinate 712,413 downwards.
TGGGGGTCTTCAAAAGGAGGCTGGATAATCACCTAGCTGGGGTTGTTTGACCCCAGCATTCTTTCCTGCTCATGGCAGGGGTCAGACTTGATGATCTGCTCAGGTCTCTTCTGACCCTACCAACTATGAAACTATGATCATCATTATTCTCAATTATTTTCAGCATTATTATCTAAGGATAATAGTTATTTCAGCCATGGAGGCAGGCAGGTAGTCAGGCAGTGATACTAATAGCAATAGGAACCTGGCAATGAGACATTGCGAACATTGTCAGTTGAGACAATGCAGCTGTGTACAAGGAAAGGGCATCAGGCATCATTCTCAGGCTTTGTACATAGTTGGCCTGCTTCTCTTCTGCGGCGGCTGTGGTTGGGGACAGTGGTGGCAGCAGCACTCAACGTAGCAAACGGAGTTGAAAGTATTAGGAAAGGAAGGAATGTTGCAGGGGAATAGACAGAGCCCAGGAACTTTTAGTGGAAAATCACCAAGAAGGGCCTCCTGCCCTGACCTCATGTCCACTATTCACCAGCTAACAAAGAGAGCCAACGTGCTTTTGAAATACTGTAGCAAGGTGGGATTGAGCAGGTGGTGGCTGAGGGGCAAAATGAGATGGAACTGCCCAGCAGGGGCACAGGGGCATGGGGAGTGGGGAAGGGACGGGGGGCTCACATTGCTGCATACGTTCCCAAGCAAGGAAGGGGTGGTGGGCATATGCCTCCCAGATTGGTGCGCTGCCACGCGGGCCTTCCTACTATGCATTACCTTTCACATTCCTTCAACACAATAATTAAAACCATTCACCCTATTTACTTGAAAGTTGAAGTAAACAATGCACATCCTTTCACCCCTCCCCCCCCCCCCGGCCCCTGGGGCTCAGACTAGTGTCAGGTCTCACTTACCAGTACATAAAGGTACTGGTTGCAGAGGACATCACGATGTCCTCTTGCAACTCCCACATCACAAAGCAGCTCTCATCCTGCTCTCGACCACTGCACTGCACCCAACTTCAGCTTGCACTCTACTCAACCTCCGCATTTACATTCCTGTACCCCCCAGGGGCAACTCTCCCTGCTGGACTGAGTCCTTCTGCCTCTGGTGTGCTGTCCAGTCTCATGCTTCTCAGACCTCTCTCATTGATACAGTGTATGCACACCCTGACCACTGCTCCCACAATTTATAGGCCTTGAGTGGGGCAGGACAGTGCCAGGAAAGCATTCCCAGCCTCATTTTGGTGTAAAAAAAATCTCCAGACATGCTGGCGCTGGGTTGGAAAAAAGCACCAAAGCCCTGTTCAAAAAGAACACCAAAACACTATGCAAAAAACTTCACCAAGAGACTTGTCAGAGGACAGCCCTTTTCGGCAGCTTTGCAAGGTGCTTGGGTGATGAGGGGGATGGGAGGTGCAATGCCTTTGGTACCCCCAGTGCCAGTGCCCTGGGATCCTGGCAAGCCAGACTTTTGAGAGGATAGGCAGTCCCTTTGGGGAGCTTTGCATGAAAGAGTGCACCCCAAGCCCTGAGCACCCCACCAAAAAGCATCCAACAAAAGTGGCAGAATTTCACCAAAAGACTTGTCTGGGGGAAGCCTCTTTGGGTGACTTTGCAAAGTGCTTGGGTGATGGGGGGATGTGAGGTGCAATGCCTGTGTTACCCCTGATGCCAATGGCCAGGGATCCTGGCAAGCCTGACTTATGAGGAGGTAGGCAGCTCCTTTGGGTAGCTGTGCATGAAAGAGTGAACCTCACCCCCCACAGTGCCCCATGCAAAAAGCACATAGCAAAAGTGGCCAAACTGCACCAAAAGAGTTGTCAGGGGGAATTGGGGAGATTTGAAAGAAAGAGTGCACCCCAAACCCTGAGTGCCCAGGGCGAGAGGTTTTACATTTGAAAGAGGGCAATTAGCAATTTCTTAAGCTGAGTTCCCTCTCTTTGTTCTCCCAGGAGCAAGGGACATTTATTTTGTAAAAAAGTCCTCCCCTGCCTCCTCAACATCACCATTGCACTTGGTTTGAGCCCATGCTTGGAGTTTGGTTTTTGCATTCTGCACACCCCCTGCCCCACTGCATAACCCCCATCCTTCCCTGCCCAACTGTGAGCAGGGATTTTGCCAGTCCTTCACAATTAGGGAGCCAGACATAGAAACACAGCCTAACATGAGGTTTTATTGTAAGCAAGGAGCACCTAACGTGAGGTTTTATTGTAAACAAGTAGTGTTGAAGCCATCAGTTACTTGGGCTTCTTTGACTTTACCCCACCCACACCCAGAACTGGCCCTGGCTCCCTGAAATGCAGGGTTGCCCACCTGTCCCTGCTGGCACTTGTGCACCTCTCAGCTGACTCTACTGAGGTTGGGGGAACAGGCTCAACTGTAAAGCTCTTGGCTACCTCCTGGACAGAGGAAAACAGAGCAGAACTACTTTGCCTTTTCTGGGGTTGTAGCCGCTTTTTACTGCCATGCTTCAGCCAGTTCTGCAGGACATCAGATATCAACTCATGTGTCTTCTCAGCATCCAGATGGCACTGTGCACTCATGTCCAAAAACTGGCCTGTGTGGTCTAGCAGCTTCTCCTGGAAGACAATTGTGTTGTCTGCTATTCGGTTCTCCCAGACCTCATCATGCCAAAGTGACTTCCAGACTTTGTCCAGCCAACCATCTGCGGCTGACACTTGGGTTCATGATGCCTTGAACAAACCCTCCATCATGCTGTCTGGACTGTTGCTGGCTGTGGCACATATCCCTTGGGTGCTCTGCTGTAGTGTGAGCTGAGGTTTGAGGTTCGAGGGCATGTGTCTGGCCGGCATCTGGCATGGTAGCTGGTAAACAAATGAAAAAAGTGTTTATGGTTTGGTCACATTTCTTTCCCCCAAGCATTCAAGAGGACAGTGACAAACCTCCCCCCCAGTGAAGTAACTGCCGGAAGGCAGCAAAACAAATCCTTCAAGGCACCAGGTTTGGGGAGATATCCCTGGCTGCCACTTCCCATGTCAGCTGCAAACAATTAAAACAAAACAATGAGTTCAATGTCTGTTGAAATATCTTTTATCTACCCTCAAAAGAGCATGGTGACCCACCTCCAGCAAAGAGCATGGTGGAGGGTGCTTAATTGCAGGCTCGAGCTGGACCCAGAAAACATCTTGGCCTCTATAGTGGCAGCCAGTGTGCTGCACATCTGTGAGACCCGTGGAGAGGTTTTCAGCCAGTCGTGGTCTGACAAAGTGTGAGATGCAGCGGCCAGACAGAGACATGGGTGGGCAGCAGCACGCAGACCAAGGCCATATCCATAAAGAGAAGCTGGTCAAGAGGCCTGTGTATGGGATTGCCTGGCAGCACGTATTATGGATGCTGCCAACAACTAGCAGTGGTTGTTTTAGTTAAAATAATAATTTTAACTACTTACAACATAAATAATCTGTTTCTTTCTGCAGGGGTGTGGGGGGGGAGGGGACGGGGTGGAAGATGAGAAGGGCATGAGGGGAGGTGGAGTGGTACACACTGGGGCAGGGTGTGTACTGGTGTAGACTGGGGTAGGGGGTTATTCTTTGGAGGCTGGCATTGGTCCTAGGAGGGAGTGGGGGCATGACTCATTACATGACACGGATTAGCTGCCATGTCTGTGAAGGGTTAAATAAAACTCTTGTTGGCCAGATGTGGGGGTCGGGCAGATGAGGAGTGAGTGGTATGAGCAGCCTGCAGGAGTCCGGTTTTGGTTTGTGTGTGGCCGGGGTGGGGAGTGGGATGGGTTTCACTTGCCTAGGTTTTTGGGAGGACCAAAATCCTTGTATAGGTGTCTACTGTATCTAGTCGCTTCTTGCCCAACTTCTATATGAAACTGCATTCTCTAGTGCAGTGTCTTGCAGTCCTTCCTCCACAGTCGTAGAGGTTTTCTTCAGTCTTGAATCAATGAAGTCCTCATGGTGGAGAATGTTTCAGAACCTTGCCATCTCCACCTGTAGCTCTCTTGCCTGCTCCCCAAAGGACACCACCAGGAAGCACTGCTCACGTTGCAAACACTCCCACATCTGGCTGTCACTGGAAGGAACCCACAAGCTGCAGTCTCCACAGTGCCAAACTAGGACCTGGATGGAAGCCCCAATGGCAAGCAGTTCTGCCTGGACAGACACCTCATAGGTACATTCAGAGGAAGAGCTGGCTGTGGCACTGTCTCTGGCATTGTGACATCCTCCAGACATTTCTCTGGGTCTCTTAATCTTCTACCTCTCTCTTCCTGCCTCTCTTTCCAAGCAGACCTTTCTTTCCCAAACTCACCTCTAAGCTGGCCTGTTTGTGGCTCCTTAGTCCTGAAAGGTTCCCTTTCCCCTGCTTCCTCTCACCAAGTTTACAGTGAAGAAAGGAAAGAGAGAGAATTTCCAGGAAAACTCCTTAGTGAACTCCCCCTTGCTTGGTTTTCTCGTTAAGCAAATGGCTAAGTATTGGTCTAACTCCTGAGTTTTATATATAGGTTAGCTCTCTTAATTAAAGAGCTTATATTAAAGGTTCCCCTTTAAAGAGGCGGGTGACTTTCCAACTGACTGGCAAACTGCCATTTTTGCTGTCCTGGTTTGCTCAGGGAGTCTTCTTTTATACCCTGCGGGGCCTGGCTCCAGACCCTGGTTAAGGTTTTTGTCAGACACAGGCAGCAATCACTCAGCAATTACTTAGCTACCAGCACTCCAGCTGCTCATAGCATGTGCCAGAAACACACACAACCCACAAAACACTCAGTAAGCTAAACACATAGGCATCCTTGGCTCACTTATCTTCCTGGAGCAGGACTTGGTACCTGGCACCTGGTCTTCTTCCTCTTCCCGCTCTTGCTCCCAGCAAACTGCTTGCAAACTTATCTGTTTGCTGTCCCTGTTTGCTTGCATATCCAGACAGATATGACATTGCAAATTCAATGCAAATCCTCACTTGGAAGAAAATAGGGTATAATGCTTCTAGTGTCTTGGTGAACTGTGGTCTGGCATTGAGAAGAAGGTATGAACAACAAACAGCTAACTTTGAGAATATGGCTAACTAAACCATTCTTATCCTTTGGATAATTTCCTTAGGATAACCATTCTAATTTTTAGGATCCTAAGGATGTTAATGAAAATAAAAAGGCTCATATAAGAAACTACTGAATGAATGAAAACCCCATAAAAAAACCTGAATTCTTTCAATGCTTTACTTTATTATTTCCCAAGTGCAGATGCTGAACTTGAATATGATGGATCAGCTACTGTATAATGTGTCATATGCAATACCTATGATAGGAAATAAGAAATAAATGAAGCTTTCAAAAATAGCAGATAAGAACCTCTTTCTGAAATATGTACATATAAATTGATCTGCTACTTACTGTAAGATTCAGGGCACAAGAATCCCTGACTGGAATCTCAGAGCACCTATACACATGCAGAAAGGCTGCTCCATTGCTCTGTAATTAGAGCGCATCAGAGCCTATATGGCAAATGTACTGAACTTTATCAAGTCTGCTGGAGCATGGTAATTACCACACTTCAGCATACTCCAATGGCACATGTATCAGTGTCCCACACTGAAAAATGGTGGTGGGGGCACTTTAACTAATGCTTGTTTGACAAGTTTAATTAACATGTGATGCTTCAGGTGCTTTAATTAGAATGGGTCTCAGAGACACTCTAATTAAAGTGCCTCTTCCCACACTCCTGGATCATATGTATAAATGCCTTCAAGGTTTTGGTGGAATTTAATGAATGATTTGGAAGTTTCACAACTGGATCTCCAAAAATTTCTTTGGAGAAAAGGGAGATGCTAGTTATTTAACACAAGGATCTAGAGTCCAGAATTGCAATTTATTAAACGTATTTATTCATGATCACAGTTCCCTTGGTGGAATTACACACTTGAATAAGAATCATATAAGTGATATCATTATCTATCAATTTCTAGTCCATTCTAGAATTACTTAATTCAGGCCAAGCTGTAACTAACTCTGCAGACTTTGTAGCAGTTCCTTAGCCTGAAGGCTAAATTTTGGTTCTTCTATATGTGGCTTTACTTTAAAAAAAAAAAATTTGTATTTTGGAGGGATTTCACATTAATTCAGAAAAGAACATGACATTTCCAATTGTTTCTTTATGTTTGATTAATTTTGTTTCCAAATGAACACAAAATAAAACCAACTGATGGTAGGAGATCCCACATAGACTAAAACATAATGTGAACTAGTGAAACCAGGAGTAGGGGAAGGGGTGCTGTAACTACAGAGCATTGGAGCAGCCTTTCTACATGTATATAGGTGCTCTAGTGATCCAGAAGTGGGGGAGGGGTGCTTTAATTAGAGTGGCTCTGAGACCCATTCTAATGGGTCTAAAACTGTGAATTAGTCAAAGCATACCTATATTATAGATTATCTACCTATGCCAGCAGAATCCCCTGGTAGGAGATGCATCATATTTCTGTATATTTTCCATGGTCAGAGGCATACCATATCCTAGAATGGGGTTATGGTGTGCCTAATGGGGTAAGGAAACACAACACAAAATGTTCTCCTATTTGCATAATTTTGCCTACATCCAGAAGAACACATATCTTTGACCACAAGAGCTACTCCAGCAGAATGTTTTATCAAGACTAAACCTAAGACAGTAATGGCAGGCTGAAAGACTGTGACTTTTATTGAGATATTTATTCTAAAAAAATGGGACTACTGAGTACACAACACAGCCTTCCCTGATCTTTTAAGTTTAGGTGTATACAAATATTAAACTACTACTATCAGACTACTTTTACAAGGGATGGAGAAAGGAATACATATCTTTAATAGGACAAGGCTAAACATCCGTATTTTCACTTTCATCTAATTCATTGTAAAACTCTTAACTGGATAGGAGAAACAGTGGTTGAGAACTTAAAGCACAGATATTAGTGTTGTTATTATATCTTTACAGTATAACATCTTTCCTTGCTTTATATGATGAATAACTAACTTACATACCTAAAAATGTAATGGTTCTGCACCAAACTTCCATTTACCTCTCTGTGCATAAAAAGTCTGCATCAAAATTGTTTTCTGAATATATTAGAAATATATTTACAGATGCATATTTAGCCATCTTTATTACTCAGTGGCAGTCTGGGCATTTCAATTCTCTTTAATTTTGACATTCAGACATTTTCTGGGAGGCAGAGATATTGTGTAGATAGTTTCATATAATATTTGATCCAGGATTTAGAGTTTGGATCAGACAGTGCTGAAATGTCACAACATTTCATCCACAGGTACCGTATGTTCTATATAAAATGACCTGATCTCCTGATTTCACAAAATGTGCGCCATTTTGATTTGTGGCTGTTAGGAAATAAGCTGTTCTTATGAAATGTCTGTCATCCTGGGCTATCATCCATGAAAAAGAATCCCCCAAATAAGCCTCTTCTGGTTTTCACCATAGCCTATCACTAAAATCCTACTGAATGGCTTGGAATTTGGGGATTCAGATATTCCCTTTGCTGAGATTCAAGTAGGTTTAGGTATGGTTTAACTTGCTTTACCCTTTAGTTCTCAGTAAGTTGGGAGTAATTTGAGACAGGTTATACTGATGTTCTCTTCCAGCACTGGCAGTGAATTAATATCCATTGTTATCCCCTCAGGATTTTTCATTCTTTCTATCCATATTAAAATTTTTCACAAGCAATCTCTAAGAAATGGTGGAAAAACTCTCCCTCTCTAGAAAAGCTGCTGTTGAGCACCGGATCTCACTTTTTGAAGATTAGGAAAGGGATACTAGAAACCAAATGAAACCACAGATGTTGGACAAAGCTTGGTCCAATAACTGCCTATGTACTATTTTTTGTAGTCACTTCTCTGCCTTTTGCATATATTGTCTGACTCCTGCTTACTCTTTTACTTTAGCAGACAACACCAACTCTCCTTTTTTGCTATGCACTTATCAACCAGCAGTAGTAATCAACAGTATACTGGAGGGGAGCATTACTCCCCAGCTGAGCCACCAAGCCCTAATATCAGCTTTCTTAAAAGGTACTATTAAATTAGTAGTTTCTTTCCCATCTGGTCTTATTTCTTGAAGTAACCAATTAAGTAAATTATTTTCCAAAGACCTTTGGGGCAGAAAGAAGAATTCAGCTTATTTTTAAGTGTATTTTTCCATGCATTAAAGATGACATTAAAATTTAGTGGTCTCATTACCAGGATATAATTGGATTTATTCAGATTAAATTCTCCAGAATATAACACTAATGAAATCATAGACACCAAAACTCCAATTCAGGGCCATGCCACCAAATGGATGTGAGAAGGGAACTCTTGTTGTGACAGCAACAGCAACCTTGCCATTCCCTGTTTGCTATCTGACAACTATTTTGAGTAAAGTGGCTATACCTGGGATCAGAATACTAGTAACACAGAGATCCTACAAAAAGCTCTTGATAGTATAAACATGTGGAAAGCATTGGGGATAACAGGTTACCAAATCCTAAGTAAATAAAAACATATGTGAAATGGGTATCAATTGCTGGTATCCCAATATCCAAGAGGAACTGTGGGAAACCTAATGCATAGGAAAAATATTACTTTGCATTGATGACAAAGCAGCTGTTAGAATCTGTTGGGAATTTTCCATATGATTTTTTTTCCCCCATGAAAAACAGGTTCCACAATATTGAAATTTCTAAAACTTTTTATTTCCTGACAGGAGAATTAACACTGAATACTTAACTGCATGCTGTTTTGACTCTCATAAAAATTTCAATTGTGGACTATTTTGTTTGAAGTCAGTCTGTTGTCCTGGGGGGTCAGGCCAACTCTCAGGATCTCAATATTGCACTGTTAGACAGGAGGGTATGACACAACTGTACATATACAAACAGACAAATCAATTAGGTGCATACACAAACAAATACACTACCAACTCAGGCACATACACATCCAAACCAGCCTAGACACATGCATACGTATCACCAATTCAAGCACATACACACATAAAAAATTAGACAACAATCAATTGTCAATACCCACACACTCCATACACATACCTGGATCACCAATTCGTATATCTCTCACATGATATATAGATATATATATATTCACCAGTTCACACACATACCACCCACCTACACATACACACAGGTGAGTTCCTAACTTGGATGGTATGGTATGTATGTATGTGTTTGGGGTACTTGGGGGAAGGTTAAGATGAGAGAGAAGGTGTAAGGAATGAAAGTTGCTGGAACTGGGATTCTCTCTAGTCTAGTCTACTAGACTAGAGAGAAGCTGGGCTGAGGACCTGAGGCTTGGGGTTACTTAAGGTCAAGTGGCCCCAGGGTTACTCAAGGTCACTGGTGCAAGGGAAAAAGCCCTGTGGCAAGGAAGAGACAGCAGGAAAGAGAGAGAGGCAGAAACCTGGGAGCTTGGGGCTGGAAACTGAGGCAGACAGCTGGGAAATCAGGGGACAGAAAAGTGGTGGCAAGGAGGAAACAGTCAGGAAACAGACAAAAACCCAACTTGGGGTTTCAAAATAGCAGGTTTATTAAACAGACAACACACTATACAGCCCCATGAAGATATTGGTTCTCACACACACACACACACACACACACACACACACACACACACACACACTAGCACTCACAATGGCAGCAGAAGAAAGAGCCTCAGTGGACGGGGTGGCGCCCCGGGAGGGGGAAGAGAAGCTGAGTCCAAGTCCTTGGTTGAAGAGAGGGTGGGGGGTGATAGCTACCTATCAAGGCTGGAAAGGGGTCTTTGTCCTGTAGGTGTTATCCAGAGTGGGGTCACCAGCAGGGCCTCTGGGTGGATAGGTGGTGTGGCATGGTGCTGGTCGAGATGGAAAGGGCATGCTAAGGAGTCAGTCTTCACTACCCCTTTTTATGGGGCAGAGTACTTCTGATCTCCTATGGGGAGGGCCTGTCCAGGCAATAGTCCTGTTCCAGAGAGTTCCAGGTGTTCTTCCTGAGCATGTGGGTTGGGACCTTGGGACAATGGTGGGTTGCCTCATCTTTTGTCTGGTGGGGAGGTAGAAGCATTAATTGACATGCTTCTAAGACCCACAGCTGCCTTATCAATTAATACTGCCAGCACTCTCCCGCTGCCAAATTTCTGGACCCATGGGGAGTCCCATTGGACAGATGACATGGCTCCATATATGGGACTATGCTGGCACAATGAATCATTCCATGGCTGGATACAGCCCCAAAAATTGCACTCATAGGCCAAGCCTGTGCTGGTTCAGTTCTGTGGACCAAGTCCATGCAAAAGGGAATAGCCCTATGCTACTCATCCAAACCCACAGGCCTGGATTGGTTGAGGGTTAGCACAATTAAGATATGTTAATTAAAGATGATAAAATACTTATAAGAGTTAAATAACAAATAATATATACAATAATGCTCAGTCTTCATATGGTGCCTCATGTTGTTTGTTGTAAAGTAATACTGCCGCAAGGATAGTTTACCTCTATATATTTACAGTCAGAACCCTTCCATGTGATCTCTGCACGGCATATGGTTTAGTTGCAGGGGCCCACTAGATTTTCTTTTTTAAGAAAAGGAATCCATCCCTGCTTGAGGCAGAGGGGAGAGGTAGTGAAAAACTGTGTGCACAGCTGTGAGATAAGGGTGAATGAAAGGAGAAAGAGGAGTTACTAATGAAGCAAAATTAAACGGACTGAGACAGAATCGCTTTGGGTGATAAATTACCTGTAGAGTAACATTTCATTTCATGCATGCCAAATTTTACTCTCTTTACAGTGAATACTGGTAAGGATTCAATTTTCCAATTATAGTTCCAGTAGTTTTTATACTGACTATCAAATTCTCTTTCATAACTTTATTTAAATTCTTCTTCCTCCACTGAACTATAAAGCCACTTTCTTCCACAAACATATCATCTGACAGGTTTGACCTGCATATACTCTTGAATCTTGAAAAAACTATTAATTGGCTGCTATAACAGGAGTTTTCTCTAGTACTTCTTTATCTGAATAAATGTTTTTTTCCACTGGCTATCAAGTTGTTTTTTTTGAAAGAAAGACTAAATTCTGCTATGGTCACATGTGCCTTGCTCCCACCATAGCAAATGCTTTCTATAGTGTATAAAACGGAACTGATCATCTCTGTTTTCCCCTGTATGTTGTTAGTTCATTGAAAAGCATTTTAAGATATGCCATTTTTCTTGTGGAGATGAAGGTGATGGTGAAACAATCTGGGCAAGAAAGGGCTGGAGACCTCAATGCACTGCCTTCAGCATTAACACATTGATGGATGTCTTCACTTTTCAGATATTCCAGTGACTATGGTTGCTAAGAGCTTGACTATGAGCACTTTTGCTGAAGTTAAAGATATCAGTAAATGCCATTATCCAAGATGGTGAAGGACAAAAAAACCCTAAAACCAAAAAACAAAAAAACCCATCTCCATAAAACATTTATCTAGGAGAGTAAAGCATTTATGTAACCTCTTCTGTTTCACAGAGCTTTGCTAACCAATGTTGGAAAAGTCTTATTTCAGTCATGCAAACAGTGCCACAAGTCTTAGAAACCCATTAGTTTCAACAACCTGGAGAAGAATATTACTGGTTGATATACATTATTCTGTAAATACCCCAGAGCTGTGCCAGCAGAGGATGCCTTTCCTAAGCTGATTCTAATGATTCCCAATTAAAGTTATATCATGAGTGGGGGTGAGGTGAGACTTGGAGTAAGGAAAATCCAAATATTGAAGCTAACTGCAAACTGTTTGCACAATTCCTGTTGGAACTCCTAGGGCTGAGATCCTGAGCAACTAGTTACTGACAGGTGATCTGTCACCACAGATGAGTTACTATAACAGAGAAGCACTTTGTGAAGAGTTAAGGTACTGTGTACAATCCCAAAAGAAATTATTTTGTAAATGACAGTGATCTTGACTGACAATAAATTTAAAGTGTTTTGAGAAATGCTTAATATTTATGTGAAAGCAAGTGGTCTAAATATCAAGAGCCTTAAAACAATAATACAGGGATAGAGGAGGAATAATGAATAGCACAGTAACTATATACGATTTGATTATTCAGATGAATAAGTTCAGTTCCCTGATATTCAGAAGCCAAAGACTGCCATCTTTGGAATCAGGAGATATATGGAGTAAAGCCCTTTCCCTTCAGATTTTGCTGACCCGTGTTACTTTATATTCACTGCTAAGTAGAATCACATCTCTGCTTTCAATAATGTCAGACAAGTACTCATGAAAATGAGTGAAGATGATCAGGAGGTGGCTTGTGGTAAAACTGGACAACATAACTAAAATAATGTACCACATTTTGTGAGCTGATATAATTTTTCCATGCTGCGTGGCTAAATGCTAAGAGGTTTCTATACAGGAGAAGAAAAAAGAATGAGAAAGAGAAGGACAAAATTTGTGGGGCATAGGCGATGCATAGGGGGAGCATGGGGCGGGGGGCGGGCATGTGGTCTCCCTGACAGGGCCACCCCTGATGCCTGTGGGAGCTCGCCATTTGTGGCCCTGCTGCTGATGCTGACGTTGGTGCCTGCGGGTGGCCCTCCCCCCCTGGAGCGTGGGTGGTGCCCCCCCCCCCCCCCCCCAGACTTGGGAGGCACAAGTCGCCCATAGTGTGGGGGGCACTTGAGTACCTCATCAATTTGAGAATTCAAGTAGATGGACCACAAAAGGAGAGCACAAGTCATTTTTGTTTTGTCATAGATATATAAGGGCTCTTCATCTGCATCTGCTGATAAAGCTATACAGCAAGGGACAGAAATCTGATTCTTGGGTCCCTGCATGCCAGGACCCTTAAAACCCCATGTGCCAGCCAGCTGAATGGCACATGGATTGTTAAATTTTTCCTGGGCACAGGTACTCCATGACTGAACTATCATAGCCCAATCCTGTAGTCTGTGTGCACTAGGACCTTTAAAACCCTGTGTGTTGCTCAGTTGCGGTAGCCCAATCCCTGGGTGCCTGTGGGTAGGGACATATTAAAATACTGTGTGCCACCTAGCTGAGCAGCACACAGGGTTTAAAGATCCCAACACATGGAGACCCCAAAATCAGGCTTTTGTGGCAACTGTATCCCAGGCCCTGATGCTGTTCCATGATGGATCCTAACACTCAGCTAAGTGTTGGGATCTGTCATGGGCCAGCCTCAACCAGTCACACATTCAATTTAAGGCATGATACAAAGGAGCCACAAAGTTGTTACACATTATATATGGAATAAGTTTGCATCTAATTAATTCTATTATTGCACCTTAAATTGACTTTAACATGTAGCTGGGTTACTATTTAAGGTGCAATTAACCTGTTAATTATGTCTTAAATGTAGTGTGTGTCAGGTGCTATAGAATAACAGAATGTGCTTAGTAAGTGACTGTCCTTCATTGATTAGGGCTTTAGCAAGTTGTCTACTCTTCATGACTTTATCCTCAAAAAGGAGTGTTTGGGAGGCACAGATTAGAATAGCGAGATGACATATTGGATGGGCCATTTAGGGAGAATGACCCTCATTTTGTCTGGCCAGACACTGCACACAGACATCTAAAGTTAAAGCAGTAGAGCAAGAAACACATCTTGAACTCTGTTTTTTTTAATAACCGAATCTGCCATAATGTTCTTTTCTGTTCACCCTCCTTCATGAAAAATTCTTAAAGGAATTTTGGGTACAATACCTTCAGTAGGATGATGACACAAAACTATGTGTGCATCTGTACTGGTAAGGTCACTCTGACGTTTAAGAGTCTGAGAGACAGGGCTGATTTGCTACTCTGGATGCCTTTAAGGCACGTTTGGATGCTTATCTTGCTAGGATCATTTGACCCCAAATGATTTCCTGCCCCTGGGGTTGGGGGCTGGACCCAATGATCTTGTGAGGTCCCTTCCAGCCCTAGTGTCTATGAAACCTATGCTAAGGCTCAACCAAAATCAGAAAAGGTGGTAATAGAGGGCTATCAGAAACAAACAAGAACAGAATTCTTTTGAAAGTATCCTTTTCATGAGGGGTCATGATTACATTTCCTTATGGAGGTCACACTTAGGGGGTCCTAATGCAGTCTTACTGGGGCTTTCAGCTTCAGTTTCCTTTTCCTCTTGATCTAAAAGAGCATAAATTTATTAGTTTCCAGGCCATGGTACTTACTCAGTAAAGCTTTTCCTGATGATATTTTTTAAATTGATTTTTTAATCAATTAATTTTTTGGGAAGGGTTCTAGCATTTCTATTAAAGTTGATATTATTAGTTATTACCTATTCTATCCATAATAGATTAGTATAGATTAGGTTTTATCATTATACAGGATCTTCATATTACATATCTGTAGCTGGGCATTGGGATGTGTCTGCTCTTTTACAAGAACAAGCAGCCTAAGAGGCTGCTTTTAGGTGGCAGAGGGGAGCTAATGAGAGACTCATCTAACCAAAAGAGTCTCAGGCTGGTGCTATATAAGCCCAGAGCCTGAAAAGGGAGAGCAAAATTAGAGTCCAAGCTAGGCAGGAACTGTAAGGACACCAGGGAGCATCACAGCCACCCCTGTGGCCATGATTCTGTCACAATAGCACAGGGTGTTTAGCTATGGAACTACTGTTTCCTGTCTGCTTGGTGATATTATGACAACTCTTTAAACTCATTACAGTCATGTCTTATTCCCCACCTCCCACAAGGGACACCATACGTTTGTGTCAAACTGAACAGGTCTCAAGGTTTGCAATGAAACTCTATATTAATTAAAATTTTCACTTATAAGACTGAAAGTCAGAAAGAGATTTATGTCTAAACATTTTTACATGAATAAGACCTCAAAGGGTAATTTTGGCTCATGGCATAAGAGGAAAGATGTACAAACTGCAGCACTGAACAGCAGAAGAGAAATTGCAGTTTGGATGATATAAAACAGGGATGGGCTAATTGTGACCCACTTGCCACAAGTCACATGGACATCTTCCATGTATGATATGCAACAGACATGGGAGGAGGCAGGCAGCCCAATGGCAGTGGAAGATAGGAGAGGGAGCAGAAAACAGAGAAGCATATTAGACTGGAAGCACAGGGCAGAAAGCAGAAAGGCCAATTGGGCAGGGGAAGGGGATCAAAGTAGCACTCAGGGAGGGATCTAATTTGTGGCAGGCCTGCCAAAAAGGTTGGGCCCCACTGACGAAAATATTCGACCTCTTTAAATATCCCAGAAGAACTGTTATAAATTAGAATAAATAAGAAACTAATTTACATGCTGCTCAGTAATACTGCATATCCCTCATTGTCAATACTTTTGTGATTTTAAGCCTTGTAATTGGGATGTTGTAGACACAGCATCTCACATGTCTCCACATTAATGAATTTAACAGCAGGGATCATCATTACAGCTTAGAAAACTGACCAAAAAGTATGTGGCTCTTGCTCAGAGAAAGGTATTATCCTTCCATATTAATTCTATAAAGGTTTCCTATAATTTACTAAAGAGATGACTGGGAAATGGATTTAGTTAAAATGATAGAAATCTGTAAAGCTTCATTACCAATTACAAAAGAATACTGGAATGTTTAGAGGAAAACTTCAGAGAAGAAAAGAGATTTGCCCTTCTGTGTTTATTTAACTTATACTAGTTTGCAGTCACTGAAACTGACATATCACTGGTTAGATTTTTTCAACTTTAATTAAAATTGTCTTAATACCATTAATCGTATTTGCTGGTGACATTTTAACAGGGAAATTATTATCTGTAACAACTCTTGAAGGCTATAATCATTAGGGGTGTGTGAAACGGGTCATATTCTATTCAGATTCAGCCCAAATTGGGGATAGTGATTCAATTTGTTGATTCTGCTCACTGTCGCAATTCAATTCGGCCACGTCTGAATCTGAAGATTCAATGCTGATTTGGAGAAGCAGCCATTTGGCCATAGATACAGCTTTAAATGTTTTTTCTACATACATACCTCGAGGTACCAGGTGTGGCTCGTGAATGCTGCAATGGTGGGGCAGATGGAGCATCCCACAGGAGCATGGTGGGGGCCCCCTGTGCTTGGCAGCGAACCTGGAAGTGGACTGATCAGCCACAGGGGGACTCCGGGTGCCCACCCCACACACCCAGGAGACACTAGTCGCCGAGCCAAGGAGGTGTGGGAACCCCTCCGGGTGCCCCCCCTCCCAGCTCACACCCCAGTGGGGCCAGAATTGGACCAGAAGTGCTTCTGGTCCACTTCCTGGTCTGCTGTTGAGCACTCTGGGGACCCTCCCGCCCCGCCACACACACTCCTGTGGGAAGCTCCATCTGCCCCAGCATCACAGTGCTAATGAGCTGTCTGGTACCTTGAGGTATGTAGAAAAAACATTAAAGCTGTGTTTATGTCCGAACCGTCAAATCTGTCTGAATCAATTCAGAGGTTTCTGATTTGATTCTATAAGATTAAAGTTCTCCTGATTCAATTCAGATTTGGAAATTCAGCCACTGAATTGGACCAAATCTCTGCCAAATCTAATCAGTGACTGAAGTTTTGTACAGCCCTAATAATCATGGTAGTGGTATTGTACCTGTCATAGCAGCAGTGAAGACAGAATTCCTGCCAAAGCAACACTGTAGTTAACAAGACTAGGTTATCTTCCCTTGGTCATGTCTCTTCAAAATTATTTTCCCTTAATGTTGTTATATTCATGGGAAAAGGAGCATAGTGTAGTGTGATGGAACATTTTCCATGCCCAGGTGAAAATATAAGCATAAGAATCTTCCTCAGTTCTGCTGTGGAGCATTATTAGAGGAACATTCTGGAGTTGCTTTCACTAGTGTTACCTTCTTGTGTATCAGACAACAAGAATAGGACTATGATTTCTGAATCATGGCATTATGAAAGAAGATAGACAATGTTCCTCTTCTCTTTTTGTAAATAAAAGGTAGGGTGTGCGGGAAATAAAGAGGGAAGAATTCTACTTACTCTACAGTGTTTCAGTACACCATTTATAACATTTAGCATAACCAGAGTTAAAGTCTTTATGTATTTCCTTTAAATCGACTTTTCAAACTACCTTTAAATGAAATAATTTTAAAACTGCTTTAAAACATACTTCTGAAACTTGGAAGAATAGCACAGATAATGAAAATATGGAGATACAGGAATTTTAAGGAAGATAGGAAGGGAGGGATGAATCACATGCAGAGTCACACTTGCTTTGGACTGTCTCAATACAACCCTATTCCATCAAGTCAATATGGCTACAAACAGATGTTACATTTGTCCTGGGATAAACCATTTTATCCCAGGACAACATGCAAATATTCAGGCATCCATGTCCATTGTCCTAGGATAAATTTTAAAAGGTTCACAGGAGAAGGACATATAAAACTTAGGATAACCTGTCTGAATTGTTGTTTTGGGATTGCATCATTTAATCAATGGAAGAAAAGTAGCAGTGCATTCAGCAGCTCATTAAACTCAGAATAGATGGACAATGTGCATGTAAACACATGCTGGGACATTTCTGCTCTGAGAAACACAGGCGCAATGTGTTCAGGGACAAATTCAGTGTGTGTTTCTAGCCTATTATACATTTCAGTTTTACTGAGATTGGGAATAAACCCCTATATTTTAATGGTGTGTGTGTGTGCGCGCATACATGCATGAGTCTGTGCAGGCACTCAAGGAACCAGAACTGCAAGCCCTAGAAGCCCCAGGACCCAAGATTCACAGGACTTTTGGGCTACCATGGGACTGAACTGAGCTCTCAACAGGATCACAAATTAGTGATCAGTCAACAGGTGTGTGTGTGCGCGCATACATGCATGAGTCTGTGCAGGCACTCAAGGAACCAGAACTGCAAGCCCTAGAAGCCCCAGGACCCAAGATTCACAGGACTTTTGGGCTACCATGGGACTGAACTGAGCTCTCACTGAAGTCAACAGGATCCACAAATTAGATGTCTCATTAAATTAAGAAATAAGGTAGGCAGACAAGTGGAGAACCGAGTTCCCTCGCCCATTTTTCTCGTTAACCCTGTCTATTCAAATTGGGCTAGAATTGTCTTTATTTTTGTCTGCAAAAGGAAAATATCACAACACCTAAGCTATCTTATTCATTTGTTCTTCATTATACAACATTATGATTTCCAAATTTCCAGCTGTCCTTGTCCTTTTTGAGATCCCAGTAACAATTAAAATGTTACTGCAAGTGACCTTAAGGAACTTACTAAAGCATTAAAAAGGCTTTTATTCATATTATGTGTTAAATCGCTTTCCTTTCTCTGTGCATATTACACAGAAATATAATTGCAATTTAATAGACTTTTTTATGAATAGGGATATACAATTTTTAAACTTAAGTTGATATTACTTTAAAAAGGGCAAATTAAGTATTTTAAAGAATAAAGATTGTAAGCAAATGGAAACATAAGTCAAGTCCAGGGAAGAGTTATGTTACTCAGAGGAAACTGAAAAGTACTAATTTGCATTTCTGTAATCAGTAATAGGGGTTATGAGGTGTCAATTATGTTCCACGTGTGACCTTTTTAGTTTCTAGGTAATGTGCCTCAATTAATTGTCTGTGGCATCATAAAGAACCCTTTTCACTGCAGCATGACGATGAAAAGCAATAAAATTCTTTCTCTGCAGCTGAAGTATGAAATGCACAACTGACCTTAGCACTTAGCAGTAGCTCACTGATGCTAATACAGACCTTCTATTGGCATAAATTACAATGCAGTCAAATTCTGACTAGCTCAACTAATGCTTTCCAAGTAGACATGGCAGGTTTTTGTAAAGTCATAGAAATGACTGTGCTTTGAAATTCATGTTTCAGCCCATCTGTTGAGCTGCATACTGTGTACCAATTAACAATTCTATTTTAATGAAGCTGAATGAGTTACCACTTTACATACCAACCTAGTTAAGGGTGGAAGATAAAACAATGATTCAGTAAAATTGGTACTTTACAAGGCAGATGTGTCAGGCAAAAAAAATCAGCTCTGAAAGTACTATAAATACAGAGTAGATAAGCAAAAATTGAGTAGATGCCATCTTACAACTTGACTTCACAGCTCCTTCTGTTTGAAAGATTTAAGTACAATGCACTGTAGTGGCAATTAGCATTATGCTAAGAGTGTTTTTTTTTCCTTTTGGCAAATTAATACTAAATTACTCTTCACATGCACACAATGTTTCTTCCTCCACTATTTTGCCAACACTCTTGTGAATTAGTTTTCACATACCAAATGTTCCTAGAAAACTTGTTTGGGCCTTATGCTAAACTTTGGGCAGAAGCAGAGTTACAATAGAAGATTTTTTAGGTTTTAATTTCTGAGAGTCATGAGGGATGAAGGTAGGTAGCAGTGCAAATGAGACATGAGGAGAAAGAAGGAAAAGATGGAAGATGGGGAGATAGGTGGAAGTGACCAAATTACTTAAGAGAGTAAGTCTCAAATTCAAGAGTGACATAGGCTTCTAATTTCCTTAAATCCTTTTTTTTTATTATTATTATTATTATTTTTTTTTAACATATTTTACCTTGGGTCCTTTTCTAGTACTTTAAATACAAGATGTGTCTTCCTCTCAAATCAGAAATTTACACTGTTCTCTAAGGAAGGCAAAAAGACTAAGATTATACTTGGCTTTTCTTTCCTTCCATATTCTGACATTTTTTTTGTCAGTACACTATGCTGTAGAGTTTCATTAATGAAAACACATTGGTTCCAGAAAATCATTATTGTTGTTTGATGGTTCTGTAGAGCCTGGGCATCATTCTGAGATACTGTGTCTTGCAAATGAAAACAGGCTCTAATGTGTTGACACTGGATTTGGACTTAGCCTCTATAGCTTTGTTCTGGGTGAGCACAACCCTTAGACCAACCACAACACCTGACAGTTGATAATAGGCGGGTTTATTGATACAGTGTGATTAAAAAAAGTAACAATACAAACAATCAAGCAATTCTATATCTACCAATCCTAGGGCTGTCATCAGAGTCAAAGTATATCTGGTCAAGATGCAGGCTCCATTCTGTGGCTTTCTCTGTTGGGTGTCAGCAGTCTGGATGTGGGACGCCGAGGCCCACAGCCCTGGTCCACTGGGGTGAATGAGATGGGTTGCCTTCAGTCCGTGGTGGCCTCGGGGACCCTTCCTGGGCAATGGGGATGGGGACCCTCTCAGGGAGGAGAAGGAGGGACAGGGAGTGACAAGAAGGCAGGATGGGAGAGAACAGGGAGGGACAGAAAGAAGGGACAGGGAGGGACACTTTGTTAATCTCAAGTCTCTGCTTTTGTATTCTCCTTCCCCTTTGATGACTCCTGATGTCTCTTCATCTATAGCTATCTCTGGTTGGCTGTCTCTCTGTGGTCACACATCCACGTAGCCTTCTGGGCCTTCTTCTAATTTGGTCTGTTCCCCCAAAACCAGGACTTAGGCCCCCCCCCCACTCTGGGGCCTTGTTGCTGGTGTCACTTATCTTGTGTTAAGGAAAAGTATGGTACATACTTCTTTGGTTCCCGGGCTGTTTCTCCTTGTTGTGTTAGACAACCTGTCTGCTTTGAAGGCTATGATCTCATGTTATGGTTTGTCCCCCCACAATTCTCAAGCTGTGTCTATCCATTGGCCTTGTTGTGCTAGACAGCACATCTTCCAGGACCAGGAGAAGCTCTGTGTGTGTCTCCCAAGCTCTTTAGAAATCCATTTAGCCCCTGCTGCCCATCTTGAACCCTTATAATACATATATCTATACCTATAAGCCAAGTCCCCCCAAATCAAACCTTTAAGTGCCATTTCCAAACCAGTGAATATGGTAATATATTTTCTTATCTAATCAGATACTGTGTGGCATACATTACCAAGTTTGGAAAAACATGTTTCTATGGTGATTCACTATCACTGCCTCATATAATCTACATTGGGCCTAATGCTCCTCCTATTCAAGTTAATGGAATTCTCTATTTAGTCAAGGCTAGATGAAGGGCACTGTTTATTTCTTCCTCTATTAAATCACATACAGCAACATGTATGTGCTTTTGTTTTGGTTTGGTTTTTTTTGCCATGTATATTAAGGTATCCTTTAAATTTATATTAAATTAAATTGATGTACTGCATTCAAGAATAATATTAAGATTATCTGAAGAAAATAATAAACACTAAGCAAGACTCATTATTGATTTTGTGTGACCAGTGGCTAACTTTGATCAACTTAGGTAGACAATAAAAACTTATCCTCCAAAATGTTGCATGTGACATTGGAAAAATGTCCATTTAATAGGAAAATCAATGCAGGTACAGTAAATGGTGTGTAAAATTGAGTAGAAAGATCTTTACTTTTTCTCCATATTTATTGTCACCAACTATTCTTGGAATGGCAAGAAGTTGACAGAGCATTCAGTGGAAGTTTCCATCCATCTGTAACTTGTTTTCATTAAACAGGATAATTTTATGTCAAAAGAATTTATGTTCAGTTCTGACATGCATTATATTATATGCCTTCAATACAATAAAAATTTTTTGATCACCCTCATTTTTGAAAATCATTCATTCATTCTGCTTTCCTTATCTGGGATATGCCCTCCATTTCTTCCATAATGGTACTTTATGCTGTTCTTCCAGGGGAAAAAAAAAACAGTCCAATCTATCCCTGTATCTTAGGCCCATCTAACATTTAGGCACCAGAGGGATCCTCAAACCTCTCCCCCACTACCTGACGTCACCTATTGCTCAACCTTTTCAAACACTTAAAGTCCTCATATGCCTAAACTTCTGCCACTAAACTCCTGTACTCCCAGCTGTTTGTTTAATGACATTAGATATTGCCCCTGCAGACCCTCTTATGTTGAATGTCAGTAGCTCATTGCTATCAACTAGGGAACATTGGGGACTGTGGGTAAGAGACCATATTCTACAGTGCTGAAAAGCTCCAAGTTTTCATAGCAGAACAAGAGTAAACTTCTATCTCTGCCTCCTCACTACTCTGGGCTCAGATCAAATTCCTCTGGGGAATCTGGGATTCACATCTTAACTTGTGTATGGCTTTTCCAATGAATCATGGAGAGTTAGACTTTCTTTCTTCCTCCATACCCTTAATACCTATTCTTCTTTCTCCATGTCTCTAAAATGGTAGATGGGAGAATATTTATTTCTATACTCTGCATTTCTCTCTAGCAAGGAACCCAACCACCCCTTTCAGGTGGCCAAAATGATCCAGGTAATCTCCTGAATCCTTCTTGTATTCAGCCTTGAAAAACTAGTGTGCCCCAATGAGTAAAGAGCTGGGTGGAGAACAGGCTGGAAAGCTTGTTCTGCACCCAGCTCTGTGAGCATGAACTCTTCAGCCTGTTTCCCACCCAGCTCCATGCTTGCAGACTAAGCGGGGAACAAGCTTCCCAGCTTCCTCCAGCAGGGAGCTCCCAGTGCCAGCTCTGCACCATGGGGCCGGTGCACAGGGCCAGCATTGTGGAGCCAGTGCTGGGAGCTGAAAGTCTCTCAATGCTGTCCCCATGGTTGCAAAACTGGTGCTGGATAAAGGGTTTCCCAGCGCCGTCCCCACTCCCCCCCCACCCCCCCTTTTTGATATTGAAACAGGGAGCTTGGAGCTCCTTGCTGTTAGGGCAGGGGACATAGTCCCTGCCCAGGTTCTGGTGCTGGAGCCTGCCCCAGCAGCTGGCAGCTCCCAGAGGAAGGGAGCAATCTTTTGCCCTCTGGTGGATGGCTGACCAGCAGCAGTTTTGCTCCTGGGCAGGTGTCTTCATGAGCACTATTGCACTATTACTAATCAAAAGTAAATTTGCTACTTGCATTTGCAGGTAGCAAATTTATTTATGATTAGCAAAGTTTACTGCATATTAAGTATGTCCACATGCTTGCTGCAGAGTAAACTACACGACTGTGCTGTTAAGCATCTTGTGTAGATGCGCCCTTTGTGTATGAGTGTAGATGTGCCCTGTGTGTGCACCCTGCCCCCCCCCAGGTATCCTGCACACTAACACACACACACACACACACACACACACACTCACACACACACAGAACTCAGGTGTCCTGAATGCAAACTCACTGGGATCCCCTCCCCCTGCACACAATTTTGAACACTTGAGCCCCTTTGGGTCTGACCTGGACACACTTGGGGGGCATGTGCCTACTGGGTGACTGGAAGCTGTCCAGAACCATGTGCATTAACTCCCTATCCTGGTGCTGTGACTGTTTCAACTCTGCTGCACTATGGGAAGTCTCTTCCAAACAGCAGGTAGCCTTATGGAACCTCAGTCCTGGAACTCTACAGCCTGGGTGTAAGCACCCCCCTGGCTTGTCCATTTTTTCTGTACGTGGCCTGATTCATTCCCCTTCCAGTTTCACAGCCTCTGGAAACAGGAACTCATGAATGGTGTGTGCTCCTGGCAGCTGGGTGGCACGGCGATGGTGGGAGCTTGGTGGCAGTAAGTGGGGGAGCTCCCACAAATGCCACCAGTGCTGTCACTGATGAGGAGGGGTGGTGAGCACTGACCAAGGGTCAGTGACCACCTGCAGCCACCGCTGGCATCATCGGCAGTGGCCAGCGAGAATCGTGGGCAGCCCGACAGTGTCAGGGACGGGGTGGCAACCAGCGATTGCCCACAGGTGCTGCAAATGGTGTTGGTGGCACCTTTTTGCAGGTGGTGCACCACCATGCTCAGGGGGTGCACATGCAGCCACATGCACCCGCTACGCATCACCCCTGCAGGAGACTGCAGTGCATGGCCTGAACTCACAGGATACAACCATATCTTATAACACCTCTTCTTCATTTTGCTGGGGCCTCATATGCACATCTTTCATTCACTCAGCAGGTGTTCAGGTACCCATCTTGGACCCACCATGCCAGCCATGGTGAGCTGGCCTTCTGCGCACAGAAATGAAGCTTTCAGACAAGAGGGAGGGGTTGCTTAGCTGGCATGAATTGGGAGGCGGGGGGGGCAGTTCTGGGGCTGAGCTGGGCCTGTGATCCTGGGAGGGGGTTTGGGGGTTGCCCTGAGAGGTTGATACAGCCTGCATCATAAGAAACAATCAGATGGCACACACTGGACCACACCCATGGAATGGATCAGAGGGGAGGGGGAAAAGTACAGATAACAGTTCCCAGGCAGGAATCTTTCTGTCACATGTTCCTTTCCAGAAGTGGGAGAGAGAGAGAGAGGTCTAGTGTTTGGTTTTTTTTGACAAGGGGACAATTTTTTCTTGTTCCTGCAGTGTTTGTCAAATATAGCTGCATGGTATCTCCTGTCCCTGACCTGGGGGTTCTCTCTGCAAAAAAATATTCTTTGCCCTTTTGCCTGCTGAGTTCAGTAAATGCTATTGATGCCTTTCTGTGAGTACCTTGCGGGGAGGGGGAGCTGTTTACATGCAAGTGCTCTGGGTATCTGTGCTTGGGCTGGATAACTCCCATGAAGCGTAGCATGGTCCTCAGTAATGGCAAGGTTGTGTCAATTTGGCAGCCTTATGATCCCATTGAATGGAACAGGCTCTCTTAAGCACCCAAGAGTATTTGTACACATGCATGGACTGCAGCGCTGGTTGCTTTTAAAAGTTTCCAGCACTTTGTTGCATCCATTTGTATAAATGGCAAATGTATGTCAGCACTGAGAAAATGGCAGCAGCATGGTTTTGAACTAAAACACACTGAAGTTGTTTTCATTCAAAATCATACTCCTGCCATTTTCTGTACACTGATCCACATTTCTCCATTTATACAAAAGCATGCAACACAGCACCGGCCATGTCAGCTTGCATGCTCTGCAGACTTGATTAATTGAGTCTTGTCTGACATACTGGATTTCCAGTGCATCAGAGAAGACAAAGGTACATGTATAAATGCCCCAAAAGCTGCAGGAGGAGCTCCAGGCTTCAGCAGAGGAGGATGAGGGGAAAGTGGGGAATTCACCCTCCCCTATGCCCTAGCATTCCCAACCCCTCCCCTGTGGCCCAAACCTTTGGTGGGATTCTTGGTCATAATGGCCTGAGAGAGGGCTATGACCACAGGGGTTGGTCTGTGGTGGCCTTAGCTCCCCTTGCTGCCTCTTCTTTCACCTGCCTGGGGGTTCTTTGTTTTCCCTGGGACCTGAGTCCCCATCATAGTCACAGAGAGATGGGGTGAACCTTACCATTAAAGGTTGCACGGTGTCCTCATGCATGGCCTGACTTGTCAGAAGAAGTGTTGGGAGAACTGGCTGTGGGTTCTGCAGGTTGTACCAGCATAGTGGCCACTGAACTGGTACGGGGAGGACTGGCCTGCACTCTGCGCCTTTGAGGGGAGCATGAGGACTTGGTTTGGAACATCTGCAGCCCCTGTATCTTAGGTCCTCCCTCCACCTTCTCCTCCCCTGGTGGGGTCCCTGTGGGCGACTCTTCCATAACACCTCTGGTCCTGTAGGCATGGGGGTGGAGCATGCCTTGTTCTTTGTGACACTACAAGATAGTTACTTGTAGAATGGTGTTGTCTGTCCCTGGCCCACAGACCTATTTCTAGCATTAAGCATGAGGTAATAATAACTTTTCATCAGTGTGATCTTGGCAAGGCACTGCTCTTAATTTTTGTTGCGACCCCTCACCTGCATCTGCTGGGCAATGAGCTTGAAAACATCTCTGATTTGATGCTCTAACTGGAGGTGGCTCTGTGTTTCTCTCCCCAAATGGCAATGAGATATTTTATCTTCCTGACTCCTTGCATCCCCATGGTTGATTGTTAGGGACAGATGGTCTGGGTTTGTCAATGGCGGTGCCCTTTGGAATCTCAGTGTCCATGGGTGGGTGATGATCTGGCTGCAAGCGGTGGGGGTGGGGGGGGAAAGATGTATGGAACCAGTAGCAGATGCACAAGGATACAGTTCTTGGTGTGTGGTTCTCACTCTCACTTCAGAAGTTGGGGGCCCTTGCTCTCACATCACCTGGCTCAGCTTCTCAGGCCACCTCCAGAATCCTGAATTGTACAGTGGTTTTCAGATGATGCCCTGCCCCACTCAGGCTGTAAAATTCAAGAGTCCATGGCCCATGTAGTGCCTTAGGATCATAGGGTGTTTCTCTGCTTACTCTGGTTTGGAGGCTCAGTGTCCCCACCCAGCCACATCCCCCCATGCACTTAAGAAGCTGGTTGATAATCTACTACCTATTTTCTCAGTGAGGAAGAAGATGGGGGATCAATATGCACTGAATAAGAATGAAAGACATGGCAGGAGCCTTCCTTCTGAAAACACATAAGCAAAAAGGGATGGCAAATACTTAGGGAACAACTCAGCCACCCTTATTTTACACCCTTATATGGAGGACTTAATGTTGTACATTCTATAGTGGGATGTTATTATTTTCAACCCCAAATAGTACTTGCCAAATTTTATTAACGTTCATTTTTTCACTTCTACTTTTTCTTTCCCCATCCCTTAACTGGCACTGTATAAAGTCCCTGTTTTGAGGAGGTTACAATATAAATATAGATATCACAAGGGGCTTGGATCTCTTCAGCCTAAAAGAGAGAAGGCTGAGAGGGGACTTGGTAGCAATTTACTGCTACATCAGGGGAATACATCAAGGGCTCAGTGAACAACTGTTCACCAGGGGACCCTTGGGGAAAACCAGGAGTAATGGCCACAAACTCCTGGAAGACCATTTCAGGCTTAACACTAGGAAAATCTTCTTCACAGTTAGGGTACCAGACTGTGGAATAAACTTCCTTCATAAGTGGTGCAATCACCAACCCTAGAAATCTTCAAAAGGAGACTAGACAGTCACCTCACTGGAGTCATCTGTCTTTCCTACCTACTACATGGGGGCTGGACCCGATGATGTTGGAAGGTCCCTTTCAGCCCCTTACAATCTATGAATCTATAAGTGAGGGGGCACAAGGCACCACACTATCAAGGGGTTGTTTTGCATTATTACAAAATTAGTTCAATATTTGGAAAATAAATGAATACATCTAGATATGTAGTTTATAAACCTGAGCAATGTAGAAATTTGAGAATACTCATAGTGGCAGATGTGGTATGGAAAGGTATGAGATTTTAAAAGGCATAAGATTGCAGAGGAGGTCTGAGACACAGATAAGGAGAAACATTTTTTCTCATTACTTCCATCATCTGGAGCTGTAGCCCTTCAAGAACAGACATAAGCAGAACTACTAAAATACTGCAACCAAAACCATATGCCAGGTTCAGATCCAAGACTCTAATGCAAACACTCCCCCACACCCCTAAATTGAAATGTCATATTTAAGGTTTTATCCCTTCTCAACATGAAAGTGACTTTTGAATGAACTAAGCAATTCCAGAGAGTTTTTCGTTCAGAATTGAGAACTAACCTAAGTCTCAGGCAAACATAAACCTGGTTTGAAAAAGGCACTGTTTGCATCAGAACATTACAAAATATGTTAGTTTAAGCAGCCACTTTTTGCATCAATTGCATCTGAAATCACTTTGGAGAATGGAAGATTTAGAGAGTAGACATTATGGATTGTAGGTACCAGAAACAAGGAATATAGTTAACTTTTTGGGTGTTTTTCCCACAAAAGCCTTCAGGTAAAGAAAGTGGAGTGCTATTAAAATATTCTGGGCAAGATTTTGCTTCCTAATTTGCACCCACACACATACTTGGATCTTATTCTTTGCTTTCTTTACAGATGTACAGAGCTCAGCAGCGTCACCTGATAAGCCTTAGTTGCTTCATTCACCCCTGAATGTGCTGTCATCTCTCTCCCCCTTTCCCCAAACTGTAGAGTTTTTCCATACTTGTAACTGCTCTTAATGATTACCCATCTGGAAGTGATTTTCTCCAACTCAGGCAATTTCTCTATTTCATTGCAAGGAGACAAAACAAGGGCAAGCTAGAGATGTACCTTATAGAGTAAACAGTACAGTACAAAGACCCAATCCTGCTCCACTTGAAATCGAAGGGAAATTATCCCCATTTCACATTTGTGTTACTATATTTCAACAACTTGCATGTGACTGAAGGACTTAAAAAGCCCCCAAAACCAAAACATACAGCCCAACGTCTTCCCCCCTCCAAGTTCACTGCACTATCCATTAGACAACTTCAGAAAACACACACTTGGATGTGTAATTGCCCTGAGTGCAAATATTCAATGCCTTTTAAACCCTTCAAACAATTATTGGTAAACAGTACATTGTTCTGGGCCAAGGGATCATGAGCCCACTTTCTTTTCTGCAAAAACACAATGCCTCCAATTGCTTGGTAATGTTAGGGTGCCAGTTAACTAGGCAATTAAAAAAGAACTGATGGAATACTGACACAATACACAGTACCTGGTGATCCTAGGTCATTCTTCTGGGGCATGAGCTACCAAATAGGACAACCTGGATGCCTCCACTCACTAGGACTTCAGGAGATTGACCTTGTTTGTCTGTTGCCTTTCAAAATTCTATACAGATTTTAGGGAATCTACTGAGTTCAGAAGAAAAAAATCAAATCACTGCTCCTTTTACATGCAATGGATTGGGAAAGTGGGGAAAG
>NW_005842750.1:672857-683807 GCF_000455745.1 Alligator sinensis | reverse complement strand
CAATCTCAATGGGACTGGGTTCCTCCAGTCACCAAATCAGTCACACACACACACACACACACACACACACACACACACACACACACATTAATGTGACACGCCTGACCCAGCTGGCTTCATCAGCATATACAGGCTGACACCCTCATTTGCCAGGAATCAGTTCATTAAGGTAACAATAAAACACAGTCAAACACAAGCACCCAGGTGAACAGAATACCTCTGAATCTGACTGTGTCCAGCTGACACCCTCATAGGCCAGCATTCAGTTCATTAGGGCACATTTGAGCCAAAATGGGTCAATCAGCCTATACAAGCTCAAATGTCTCAAACTCAGGACATCCCAATCTTTTGCCCTAACTGTCCTAGCAGTGGTAGCCTCTTGATGAGCAGACCCCACAGTATTTCTGTTCTTCACAGGGATCATTGGCTTAGGTAAAAGAAGCATTGCTGTAGAGCAAGTGGGGAAGGGAAGTAGAGAAGGAAAAATACACCCAGTTACCATCAGTTTGACTATAAAAGTTATTTAGTACTAAGTATATGAAATTTATAATGGTACTAGTAGTAATAGACATGCAAGGAAAAACAAACAAAACAATTAAAATATTACCCTGGTTTAATTGAGTATTTGGGGAAATCTAACTCAAGCTTAACTAATAAAATTCAGGTTCAGAAAGCTATGCCTAGAGAGAAAAAGAAAAAGAGAGAGAGAAAGAGGGAGAAAGACAAAGAGAGAGAGAGCAAGAGCCAGCACTTGGGTGATTTGTTGACAAGCAAAGTTTCTAACATAATCATGGAAGGGAGACTATCTGTTTCTCCCAGCTTCTTAAGAACAACAGCAGATGGTGTCAGAGAGATTTCTCTCTCTTGAAGCACACTGCTTGCTGCTTTACAGCTTTCTTATACCCTTAGTTTAGCCTCATCAAAGCATTCTTTTAATTGTATAAATCAAGAGGGTTTCAAGCCATAATTGACAGGGAAAATCCTGTTATATAAATAAACAGTTTCAATTTAAATGAATTACCTTTCTCACTGACAAGGGGTTATCTGGTTTCAAACATCTCAAGAAACTGATTAACAACCAGGAAATACATCAAATTTTAAGGAATAACCAGACACCTAGGAGCCAGATTGAAATTAATATGAATATAGAAGATATGCTGGAAGGGATACCACATTGTTTCTTCTCAGATGGCCTAGCTATGCTTGCACTGTGAAGTAAGCATCAGTGTTGTGTATTTTACCTGTTATAAATAAGCCTCAGTTTAGCATGACTTTCAGATTTTACTGTAATCTTTTAACAGACTTAAGGGGATTACTTGGAGTGTTCATGAACTTTGTGGGGAAGACTTCCACCATTCATCCCAGGAAAAGTATGACAGAATTTGTGGTCAGGGTTCTAATGGGCTGGACGCTGTGATGAACCCTTATCCATTGTTCAAATATTGCCCATACCCTCTCTGACTCGGTCTCTTGCCTCAGCATTCCCTAACCTGGCAAACGAATTTTAGTCAATCAAGTTTAAATAGGTCTCCCATAGTGGGACTAGAGAATATACAGCCCGAGATGCCTATTAAACTTTTCTTCTGCTTAGTTCTGGGTAGATGAGGTGTGTGTGTGTGTGGGGGGTGTGTGGGGGGAATAGAAAGCATCCTTTGTAAGTCCAGCAAGCTGGGTGCCAGGGCTCCCTCAGGAACACAGAGATGACAGGTAACTCTTCCCATTGGAGAATGTCAGGTGTTTCCTAAAGGGAACGTCATAGACACTGTTTACCGGGGCAGGGGGGGTTGTGGGCTTTTTTTTTTTTTTTTGATTGCTGATTGAGCCTAAGAAAGGAATATTAAATTAAGGCTAGCAAGACATTGGATATCATTATTCATATATCCAGGAAAAGTGACAATTGGAAAATGGTAACTAATAAATAATGTGGAAGTTTGACAAAAGAGTTCCCAGACCCAGCTGCCCTACATATGTATTTGTGGAACTCCCAGCAGCATACCTCAAACTTGGTAACAGACTATCTGAATCAGCTTTCTATCAAGTGCACATGGTTCCAAACCATTATTCACATGACCAGAATTATTAGAAATGGTCTTTAAGACATGAAAACAGAGAAACACTCTCTGCTTCTTTATGCTCTATTGAATGCATCCAAGGTTGGTGGGACTTTGCATCTGTGAGGTGGATTCATGAGCTTCTGGTCCTGCATCTTATATTGAGCATAGGCAGTGTAAGTGCTTCTCACAATCTACATTTTATACATGCATTTGGTTTCCCCAGACAAGTCAGAAAGTAGTGATGCTACATATTAGTATGTGTAGGTACGCTGACATACATTTTGGGCATGTTCAAGTATATTTTTTACTTCCATTAGGAACCTACTTATTGCCATAATTCAATGCAGGTGAGTCAGTTCTTAAGACAGGTTAACTGTGAGCCAAGGCAAAATAGCAACAGACCTACATTCAGCACTTGCTCATCTGCACCCATGACAATATGCAATAAGAAAAATTCAGCAATAAGCAGTTTGCTTTATGTGAATAGATCTATGCTACCTGGAGGGAGGATGTGGGTGGGCCTGGAGACAGAGGTTTCACTGAATTTTGTCAGTGACAGCCCAGGGGTGGGGCTGGCCCAGTGCTCAGGCAGAGGATATGAGCTCTGGCCTAAGCTGGATGACCATCCTGGGGGGAGGGGGCAGGGCTGGGGAGAGAAGTGCCACAAAGCCCCATGAAATGCAATGGAATGCAGCCTAACAAGTGATGATGGGATGTGGTACTGATGTTCATTACAGTGCTTTAACCTACAGTGCCGAAGTCTGATACTACATCCATCCTGGGTTATCTTAGAGCAGGATCCATCATTTTACAGCTTTCTATGTGCCCTGACCATCTGTTCAGTTATGGCTGTAGAGTGCTTTCTGCACGCCTGTTGCACAATAAGTGTAACTTCTGTACCTGGCCAACGTTTACAGCCTGACACAAATATAGTGAGAATCCCTAATATCAACTGGAATTTGTAGGCTGAGACAGATTTCCTGAACCATCATATCAATCAAGTTGTGAACAGAGAAGGATGTTCTTGGTGTTCAGTGGCTCCCTAACTCAGTTGCTTCCATCATGATGCCTAGGATTTGAACAGTGATAAACAAAACCTACCAGATTTGTATAATTTTCAGAGCAACTCCTTTGCTCTTCTTGGTAAGCCTTATGTGAACTAGCAAGAAAATCACACATGAAATCATAGAAAGGTAGGGTTGGAAGAGAACTCAGAAGGTCATCTAGTGAGACTACGTGCTCAAGACTGGAGGTCAGACTTCTGCACAAGATGAAAAACACCAAACAAGAATATATGCTAGATCTTTCCCCATCATCCAGTGAGAAACCATATGTAAGGAATATTTGAGAATGGCAACTGAATCTTATGATCCAGCTAAGATTAACAGTCCACAAGCTGCTTTTCTTCAGGTTCCCTGTGGTATGGCTTGTAGTCAATCTCCAGGATTTTTTGTCTGGTTTCCCTGTTAATGTATAAGACACTGCTTCATTCTGATGTTTGGGTGGCACCTTTATGTAAGTTCTCTTACATGCCCTCCATTTTACTTCTTATTTGGAATGTATTTATTAAAACATGATTCAGTAGTTTAAAGTCATTCAGTTTATGTCTAGGTACACCAATAATTAACATTAATACTGAAAAACACCTGTAGAAACCAGTACATGGTTATTGCTGTTCTTTTTGTTGTAAGTTTGAAACAATTCAGTTTGTACGAAAAAGCTGCCTCCGCACAATTTTCAGTTACTCATGTCCTGAGTCCATTTGGTAAGATTTTTTTTGATGGTTTCCATGTAAAATATATTTCACTTTATACTGACTTCTCAGATCAAAAAGAATCAAAATCAGCTGAATTTATCATTTTCTCTGACAAAGAACAAACTCCTTGTTAGTGATGAATCACATAAAAACAACAGACGTTTCTGTACAAAAAGATAATATTTGCATGTTAATGATTATGCCTCTTTATCAAGGTTTATTTTTCTTTTTGGGTTGTGGAAGGAAAGCTAAAACAATGTAGTATGTGCACTGCAGTCTATATAAGGAGGATCTTACTGACAAGGATTCTTCTAAGGATCCCCTACCAGACTCCTCAAACCACTTCAGCAGCTCACATCCATTTTGAGATCAGCATTGTACTTCTTTAAGATAGTACCAGTTTGAGGTTTAGGAAGGAATTCTTCCCTTACTACCAGATGGTCTGAGGCAGATGAAGCTCTTTCTGCTTTCCAGAGACTGTTTGGTAGATGGGGAAGTAGAGTTCAAATATTCATAACTTTGTAGTTGACAGATGTCCAATTGCTGGTGTTCATTCCATAGAAGGCCCAAATCCCTAACAGATGAAAATGAATGTAAGGGAAAATCCCCATAGGTACCTGGGAATAGTGTTTGGAGTTTGTAACAACTGGTCAGGTGGAGAGTTAATTCCCTTTCACTGGTACCCTTCAACGTTTATAGGAGGGAAAGGCCAAATTCCCTACCTTTCCTGTAAGGTGAGTGTGAAAAAAGGGAAAGCTGGTGTCAAGAATACAAGAAAAATAAAGATCTGCAACATACCATTTGTTGCCTGTCCATGTTCTTGGATGTTCCTATACTGACATCTACAAATCACTTCATTTGTTACTATTAATATAATTTTAATTGCTTATATTTACCCAATACACACTGCCATTTCCTTTGGTCTTACTGAGATTGCCACAGTGCGGTGACTACAGGGACTATCTGTATGCTGGATCTACATTGTCAAAGCCACAAGAGACAGGCCACAGAACCATGACATTTCTTAGCTGCAGCTACTTCACCTTTTTCCCCTTTAGAAGTTGAGGGCACTAGCATCCTGTGCTTGAACACCTCCTCTCCCTCATGGCAGAAATTCCATGTTGTACTATTTCTGTTCTCAATATTATGTGAGACTACTGAAGCAAAGAAGTACACCTTTGTCAGGTTTAAATGTTTCAAATGAGCATTTAATACATAAATGCAAAGTGCTGAAACTTTCACAAGGTGTAAACACATCCTACTAAAATTTTACGAGTTGTTTACCACAATGCCATGTTTAATAGCCAGGGATCTGGGTTTTTCATTTGTGTGCAAAAATGAGGATTTTATCTTTTAAAAAAGAAAAATCGGGAAAACCATGGATTTCCCCTTGCAGGCTGGCAAAGTTCCAGCCTGCAAGGGGCTGTTTGGGGCTGGTGGGTGTGGGATGCAGGGGGCAGGGGGTGCACACATCCACATGGCAGCCAGGCATTGTGGTGGACAGCAGATCCCACAGCACCCTGCAGGTAAGTCTAGGGGGGCTGGGACTGGAGCAGGGGCTGGAGGACAAAAGTGATGCTTTGTGGCGGGGAGGCAATTCATTGGGGGAGCACGTGCACACCCAGATGTCCACACCTACAGCAGGGAGTGGGGCTTCAGCCTGGCTGGAACAGCTCCAGGAAGAAGCCACCTCTGCAGCCCAGCAGGTGGGATCCACCTGTGCCCACACGCCCTCTTCCCACCCCCCCACCCCCTTCCTTACACACTGTGGGGCTGGGTCCTGGGGGAAGGGGACAGTGGGTTGGGAGCAGGCACTGGCAGGGCCAGGGAGCTGTGGGTCAGGAGTGAGGGCCACCAGCAGGGCCAGAGGGCTGTGGGTCAGGAGTGAAGGTCACTGGCAGGGACGGGAGGACGGGCGCAGCTATTGGTTGGGAGTGAGGGACACCAGCAGGGAACTGTGGCTTGGGAGTGAGGGGCGCTGGCTGTGGGTCAGGAGCGAGGGACACTGGCAGGGCTTGGGGAGCTGTAGCTTGGGAGTGAGGGACAATGGCATGGGCATGGGCAGGGGCAGGGCATCAGGATATCAAAGCTGCTGCTCAGCACTACAAAGCAGTTAGGAGGACAGCTGCAGCTGGCCTCATGTCCTGGTGAGTGAAGGGGTCGGGATGAACTCTTATTTTCCATGATAAAAAAACCCCCAAAATCCAATGCCAAAATACTTAGGTATTTATAATGTATTTTATAATAATGATTGAAGCACTGGTAGACTTCCAAATTGTTTTAAAATTGTAAATATATCAATAAAACACTGTGTTCAACTGATACCTATATCTATAGTGATTTTTCATTTTAATCATGGAAAAACACAGATTTGGGGTTTTTAAACAGATAATTTCAGATTTTTTTATCAGAAAATTTGGGATTGTTAGCAGAAAACCAGGATCCCTAATCATATCAAAATTTGCATGGCAAACCTTGTACCCCCAAAACAATTTTCACTGTGATTTCCTCCTGTCCTCAACATTCAAAATGTAGCATATTGCAAAGGTCTAAATGATATTATGCAAAGAATGATTAACTCTGTAAACTCTTATCCTCAAACTGCAAGGCTTCAGATTAATGGTATTGATTTAAGCTCATCATTTTATAAATACTTCTGACTTTTCCTAGTCCAGTTTGAAAATGACTTATTAAAGATTTTTATTTTTACTCCAAATATATATAGTTCATCCATCCATTTGACTTTTTTAAAACAGTCATTCATTGCACTTGATGATCAAGGTCCATTAACATTATTCTGAAATAGTAGTATTTTTATTTTTAAATTAATGATTATGTATTTAATAATGAAGCAACCTTTTCAGTGTGATTTTTTTAAAAAGCTCAGTCAATACATTTAGAACATCTAGAAATGTGCCTTTCAGCACATGAAGATATGACTGTTTCTTCTAACTAAGAAATTAATGTACAGGGGCAGGAGAATTCTGCTTTTGCAAATACCAGGGCATAAGCCACACCTCTAGATCAATGAACTATTGGAAAGAACCCTACAGAAATGTCTTCCTTCCAATTATCATGCTTTCTGGTCTTCTAAGCACAAATTACTCACCAGTCTCTTTGACCCAATCCCAGATACACTGCTACAAAGAGTATTTGTCTCGGTGATGCATGTTCAGAGGCTTTGGAATGACAAATGAGCAGTAACAGCAGCTATCAGAAGGAATAGCAACAAAGTTACAGAACTGCCTCAAAAATCAGTTTGACTTCCCATTGTAAAATCTCAGAACTATTACAGAACTGGACAGTCATACTATTTTTTTCTGAATCACAATAGGACAAGCTGCTGCTGACTTCATAGATATCTGTTATTCCATTAATCACACAGCACCAAATTATTTCCTCCTCAGCAACTTGAAAGAGAAAAAAACGCCACAAACCTCTGTGTAGTTTCCTTATAAAAGCTCCTGCCTGGATTGTTCTCTTTTCTGAAGTTATCACTGTAGAAACTGCCATGGTGATATTCAGGGTTCAAATTACACTCTGATTCTTAATGGGGTCTGCGGCGGTGGCAGCCGGAGGCTGGAAGGAACTGCCGCCACCACTACTTGAGGCAAGGGGAAGGGTGGGGGCCTGTCATCTCTTATGGGTGGGGCTTAGGCCCCCCGTGCTCCCCCGTAATTTAAACCCTGGTGATATTAGGCCCATGCAAAACAGAAATTTGTAAGACACAAGCTGAAGGATCAAATGAGAGGAGAGAAACAAACTACTTGTACATATTAAAATCATAGAGGATGACAACTGGAAGAGATCTCAAGAAGTCACCTAGTCCAAGCACTGCCCAAGGCAGGATCATTCTTGTCTAAACCAGTCCAGATAACAGTTTTTCTAACTTGCTCTTAAAATCTGACCAGAATGGAAATTCTATCCAATGCTTTACCACCCTCACTGTAAGGAAGTTCTTCCTAATCTCAATCCTAAATTTCCCTTATCATGATTTAAGACTGTTACTTCTTTCCCTGTACCCTGTGGCCACAGGAAATTGCCTATCACAATGCCTTTTATAGCCACTCTTGAGGTAAGGCAAGTCTGTTATCAAATTCCTGCTCAGTCTTCACTTCTCCAGTCCAACTAATCTCAGTTCCTTCAACCTTGCCTCATAAATCATGTTTTCTAGACCTCTAATCTACAGCAGGAGAGTAGGACATGTCTAATGGTTAAAATCTGGTACGATAAGATAGTGTAGCTGGCATCAATAGTCATGTTTAGCAGACTTAACCTTTCTGAGAGGTTTAATATAAACCTTTGAAAAGAATTCTTAGATTATTTTGGTAATTAAAATATTAGTCTTCACACACTTCCTCTTCTTTTTCTTTTTCTTTTCTTCTTTATTACTTATTGTGACAGACATATGCATAGTTTATATATACTGTATTTACCCAAATCCAATATGTCTTTGAACTTAAAATAATCCCCCCAGTAATTAGATTCTATACATGGAAAATTATAAATTTGTTATAATTATCCATGTATAGCATACAATTATTGGAGGGTTATATTAAATGTATCCCCCTGTGGTGGGGAAAGCAGAAGCAGGGCTGAGGGGCCAGATCCCTGCTCCTTGCCTCTGTGGCCCTTGCCCTGCCCTTTGCCTCCTCCCGTGCCTGCCTTTCCTGCCATTTCTTTCTTGCCATGTTGCCCCCCCTCCCCGCCTGGCCTCCATGCCACCTGTCTTCATCCATCTGCGACCTGTCCCCCTACCTTACAAGCCTGTCATTCGCTGCCTGCTCCCATCACCTCTTGTTCCCCATGCCTGTACCTGTCCCCCCATGTCTGCCTTCCTTCTCCCTCAAGTTTGATTATCCTTAGATATGGACATTTCAGACAACGTTAGAACATCACTATCTCAATAAGGTATGGGAAGTGAGAGCCACTTTCATTTAGTCTAATTAGCAAACTAAATTAAATTATTAATATTTTCTTCATATTATTATTATTACAGATATTATTTTTACACTGACTTTAGGGATTAGTTGGGCAAATTTGCTTGTCAGGTATCTGTTTCTACATTTGCTATGAGTTAATGCCAATGTAGGCTCAATTGGTGTAACAAAATGAAGAATGAGACTCTAAATCTCTGTTTCCACACACGGAGCAAAATAGACACATTTATTATGTGGCAAAGCCCCCATTAAAAAGCTCAGAGCTTCCAGAGGGGGGAAAAACCTGTTTTATAATTTTAGTGTCCTTTGTGTGAGACCCTGAAACCAACTGAAGAATGTATTACTTTCAGGTGTCCACTAGATGGTGGCATAGGGTAATAAATAAGATATTACTCACCTACTTATGACTGCCTTTTTGACATAATGCAATGATAATATGAGAGTACTTTTCTCCAGTGGAACTTATATGTTTATGTTTGTAACAGTACAAGGTTATAGCAAATACCAAACGTTGGGAATGCTGACCTGTCCCACACCTTCAAAGAAGGCTGCACAGAATGCAGAGGTGGATTTACACAAGGGAATGATCTCTTTAATGAGAGTACAGGAGAGCCACCTCCAATACCAAGGGCAGTTGTCTTGACCTTGGCAGGAGGAGTGTGGCCACAGAGCTCAGTGGGAAGCAACAGATAAACTGTATACCCTGCCCCATATTCTAATTTCTTCCCTTTGTCATGCTTATGGCATGGCCTGCCACTATTTCCTTTGCTATATATAATTGCTTCAACTTCGCTGTTTCTTTGCCTGTTATAATTAGTGGTAGCTATCATTATCACATCATTATGCATGCATATAGACTTTGTTCCACTGTTGAGCATGCACTTTCCTGGCTGGGGGTCACTCATAAGTTATCCTGTGCTCCAAAATTCCTCTTTATGTATTGTTCCCTAATAAAATCAAGAACCTATGACCATGAGGATATCAATCTTACCTGCCTGTATCTGTCTTAAGCTAGTTCAGTGGATTTTGCAATGTTTGGACATTTAGTCTTGTGACTCCAGCTGTAATATTGCACTGCTAACTCAGCATTTGTTATTAGTTATTTGTATCTTCTTCCCTATACTAAACAGTAAAGCAAAGAAGAGCTTCTAATGTCACCTGTCAGCTTCCTGTATCTTAAATACTTTAGAATCTGCCTTTATCAGGTTTAGAACATGGGAAAGACAGGACTTGCTGCTTCAACTAATGATTGCTGTACATTGGAAAGTAGCAAGTAAAATGTATTGTACAAAGTATAATGTACAGGACAACTTAAAGGTCACTGGTGATCACAAGCCCAAGAAACAGTGACATAAACATAAGGGGTGTGTCCACACATGCAAGTATGTGCAAATTTGAGTCAGGGCTTTTTGCCTCAGCACACATGCCCGAATATGCACTTTGGTGTGGGGCAAATTTTGCCACTTTGGGCAAAATAACCCTGCCTGGCTCCTCCCGGATCTGCAGCCAGGGGTGTCGTGAATCAGAGCAGCCGCCGGCAGCTTGTCTGACTCACACACTGGAGTGTTTAGATTTAGAGCTTGGCAGGCGGGTAATTGATGGATGGAGTGGAATTAACCAGGCACAGACACGTGTAGGTTACAGGAGTTTGTTTACTTACGTTGCCTAGATAGTGATGGACGACGCAGGTGAGCCTTTGTTCTGTTACAGCTTCGGTTACAGAGTTGAATATACGCATATAACTTTGGTTACAGAGTCGAGTACACGCACGCAGTTAGGTTACAACGGGATAATGACGGACGGGGCGCCGGGAACGAACGGTCGAGCTTGCAAGACTTTCTACGTCAATATTTTACGCTGACGGGGTGATTGATTGGGAATTGATCAATTTCCCAATTCTCTGGTGACAAGCACAGGTGTTTCCTGTGAGATCCCCAGAGCTCTCCGACTTGGGCGGAAACCGTTAAACTATTTATAGGCAGAGGTGTTTGACAGAGATGCCCAATCGTGAACCATTATATGGAATCTTTAATTTCTTGGCAGGTGGCAGCTCTTTGTCTCCTCAAGTTACAAGGTAGTGGGTTAGGTTTCTCTACCTGTTACGTGTGCGCTACGTGTGAGGAGCTTATGCGTATTTTTGGACCAATTATATATAGTTTCCCCTAGCATTTTATTTCAGCTGACCAATTATCTATAGTAC
>NW_005842750.1:668636-670204 GCF_000455745.1 Alligator sinensis | reverse complement strand
CTTGGGCGGAAACTGTTAAACTATTTATAGGCAGAGGTGTTTGACAGAGATGCCCAATCGTGAACCGTTATATGGAATCTTTAATTTTTTGGCAGGTGGCAGCTCTTTGTCTCCTCAAGTTACAAGGTAGTGGGTTAGGTTTCTCTACCTGTTACGTGTGTGCTACGTGTGAGAAGCTTACGCTTATTTTTGGACCAATTATATATAGTTTCCCCTAGCATTTTATTTCAGCTGACCAATTATCTACAGTACTCTGGCCACGTTTTGTTTCAAGGAATTTTTGGCAGGGATGTCTTTTAACCCTTAATCATCAAAATGAGGATGATTTGAATGGTATCTCTTGCTCAGTGGCATGGGCACAATTTAATTGGCTTGTGACAAGGGGGAGCTAGAGTCCAAGGCCAGCACCTGTGCTGTCCCCAGCAGTATAAAAAGCTGCCCTGACCTGGCCCCAGCAGTACAAAAATCTACCCTGGCAAGTAACTCAGGGCTACTAGCTCTCAGGAGCTTCTGAGGCCCAGCCAATTGGTACCTGTGGACACTACCCCATGTGCTGGACTGCTGAAGCAGCCCTGAGAGTTCCCTGCACCCTCTACCTACTGCAGCAGTCTGGCAGTGGGGGCTGCTGCCTGGCTGTGACCTGCTGTGGACCTGCCAGACCCAGATGGGGACTGCACAGCCAGTAGAGGCATCTGCACCTCCAGGCCAGCTGCCAGTGGCTGCAAGGTTGACCTTTGCATGGCACTACTGCCATTTGTGTCCCTGCCCAGCCATCTGGGCAGCTATAGCCCGAAAGATGTTCCCAGTGTGGTTGCTTGCTTTGAACTGTCAAAGCATGTCTTCCTGGCCCCAATTGGCCAAGAGGTCAGCCACCTTCAGCTGGGTCCAAGAGGCCAGCTCTGAGCGGGCAGGGTCCTGCCACTGGCCTCCCTAGCAGGAATTCTGGTGTCCCCTATTGGAAAACTGAAAAATCCCTGATAAAAAAAAATCCCAAAGTCACTCTGTAAAATACCCTGAAATCCATGTTCCTCCACGATTAAAACAAAAAACAATTATATATATAGAGAGAGAATGAGAGACAGAGAGACAGTGATCAGTTGGGCATGTTTTATTGATATATCTACAGTGTTAAAGCAGTGTCTCTATCATCATAATAAAATGAATTCTAAATCCCTATATGTTTTGCTGCCCCCCAGAGGGGTTACAGCCCCCCCCCCACAGGGGTAACAGCCCCCCCAACAGGAGCCAAATGGCCCCTGCAGGGGCTACCACCAACCCTGCAGGGCCCACATGCCCCACCCCAGCCTCTCCCAATTGCTGCCTCACCTGGCCCCATCTCCTACCAGCTCCTGCAACTCCCCCGGACGGCTGCTGGTAAGTGCTGGGGTGTTTTTTTTTAATTATTGTGGGGATGCTGGGGTGGCTGGGGCAGGGATCAGGGGCCTCAGGGGGCTTATGGTGCATGGGGCCAGATGGGGAAGGGATCGGGGGTCTTGGGGAAAGGAAAGGGGTGGGGCCGGGCAGGGAAGTGATCAGGGGACTTGCAGGGCAGGCAGTGGATGGGGATG
>NW_005842750.1:627634-668605 GCF_000455745.1 Alligator sinensis | reverse complement strand
GGGCTGAGAGAGCAGGTGGGGCCAGTGGGGGTCCCCCCATGGTCCCTCCTCTAGCCCCCCCGACCCCTTACTTACCAGCACTAGAGCCCTGCTGCTGGCGCACTACCTGCCCTGCAGAGGCAGGCAGCATGCTTCAACACCAGGGTGAGGGCCAACCACAGAGATGCTCTGGCAGCCAGAGCATCTCTGTGGAAGACCCATTCTTTGGTTGTCTCAGGGCATGGTCCAGGACCGTGCCCGGCCTAGTTTTCTTTAGTTCCAGTTTTTTTTTTACCCTTGGCTATCCAGGGGTCTAATTTTGCCCCCGCGCTGCAAACTTGAGAAAAGTGGTTTGAGACACTGCAAGAGGCACACGTGGGCTCATCTGGATGCGCCCAAGTAGTTTAGAGTTTTTCCCTTCAGACTATTAATAGATATGAACCAGGTAAGAGATTTGGCAAGACTACATCGTCAGCGGTACTCAGTCATTACCTAGCTCTGCATCTCCTTTTCCATTATTCAACTCTACAAGTGAATCATCTTTCAGTTCATCAAAGCTTAGTACTTGAATGAATTGCAGCAGGCTGGTTGAAACTAAGCAAAACAGAGGTATTGACAGTATGAAGTGGGAAGCCCCGTTAGGAACTGGCCTCATTAGGAACTGGCCTCATCTGTAACAACCGCAATTATTGGGGGTATCAGCCTTCAGATTGTTATAAGCCTGGAGTGTCAGGGTATTTTTGAGTTCCACTATAGTAATAGGGGGTGTGTAAATGAAACAGGGGGCCTAAACTGAAGTGGTGGGTTTTTAAAAACACCACTTCAATTTAGGACCCTTTAAACCTCCATGTTGTGCACACACTTACCTGCCTCTCCAGCGGTGGGGAAGGGAGGGCGAGCTGCCAGTGGGTGGAGCGGTCCCCTGGTTGTGGAGGGGGCTAGTGCTTCCCTCTGTAGCAACGGTACCTCCCCCCAGGCAGCACCTGCGTGCAGGCACTCGGGCTTGGGCAGTCCCAGGGGACACTGCAGCTGTGGAGGGAAACACTGGGCACCTGCGCAACTCAGGCAGGCAGGCAGGTAGGTTCCATGGGAAAAAAAAAAAGAAAAAGATCAGGCTCGCCACTTTTCTTGGACAGAACCTGCCTTCCTGGGGTTCTTCCAGGCTGCCTGCAGGGCTTCCTGTAGAGTGCCTGAGCTGCAAGGAGCCTGGTGCTTCATGCTGTGGCTGTAGGAGCATGAAACTAAAACTCCTCAGAGGAGTTTTAGTTTCCTGTGCCCCAAGTCATTTAAGGTGCATTACGCTGCCAAAT
Source organism: Alligator sinensis (assembly GCF_000455745.1). NCBI lineage: Eukaryota > Metazoa > Chordata > Crocodylia > Alligatoridae > Alligator > Alligator sinensis. The sequence goes on along the minus strand of NW_005842750.1, from coordinate 667,316 downwards.
TTGCTACAACAGCTGTAATTATTGCACAATACACAACCACTGCATGCAAACACTGACACCATCAAAGTGGTGCAAAAGCATTTAGCCCACTTTAAAGTGTCATGCACACATGCCCCTCATTTAGTTTATACATGGCCATAGACACATGTCTAAGGCCCCTGGAAGATGTTATATTTATTAGGTGATTAACATGTTAATTTTATAATAAATAGGAAAGTAGCACACATGCAAGAAATATATTACATAAAAAACATTGATCATTTATAATATCACAAGTAAAATGGAATGTGGGACATCTTAATGTTTGGTTTCTATTGTGCCTTAATTTGATCATGTGGTGTATAGGCTGGAGGGAGCCTGATACCAGGGAGCAGCTTCCCAGTTCACCATGTTTAAAGGGAGCCATACGAATCTAAATTGCACTCACACCTATTAGGTCCTCTGGCATGGCAAGAAATGCATTTTTTGGCATCCAGGATACAGTTCCTCAGATCTCAATTGCATGATTAAATCAACATCTGCAAGGAGCCTGAACTGTAGGAAAAAAATCCTAGCTTAATATGAAACTTGACAGAATATGTTGTAGCAAACACAGTAAACCATGCACTTGAGACCTATGGCTTGATTTCAACTCAAATGTAGGAGACAAATATATATTCTTGAAAGTGTCTAATTAGTAAAAATCAAAAAACAACAACAATAACAAAAACAAACAAGGAGTCCATCTGGTTACCAATGCAGGGAATTGTGAATACTGTTCTATCAGAATTTACTCTTTAGCAGCATCCAAAATTCCATATAGGATATTAGGAAATACTCCAATTTAATGTCTTTTTGCTAACTTAACTTCCAGAGAGGCAAGTAGCTAGAGCCAAAAATCATCTCATTATCCATGTTCAGAATTATCAGTTTATATTTTGCATGAGAAATTAAAAGGTTGACTAATAGTGGGAAGTTTCTGGATACGAGAGAAAGAGTCACTCCCATAACAGAATGATTACGAAAATACTCATACTTTGAAAAAAAAAGAGATTAGATTGATACCTAAGAGTTAAATTTTCCCAGTAGGTTTTCTTTACAAAAATAAGGATATGCAAAGCACCCATTAACACACACAAATATAAACAAAAATATCACAAAATAATTAAGTGTTTATTTTTTTTCTATGAGCTAAAAAGAAAGACATGAAAGAGACTGCTGTTTTTATTTCTATTTTCAAATAATTGGCAAGTGCTACAACACAGTGATAGAGGCTACACAAATGCCTAGATAGATAATTACAGTCTTTTCTTACATACATTTTAGGAGTATCACTAAATATAGAGAACCATCTAAGAGATTTCTAAATGAAAGAATATGGAAATTTAAAATTAATGAGAATCAAGATATTTATTAAAATATAAGACTGTGTTAATCTTTGCAAAACAAAACAAAACATATTTACCTGAATCTAAGATGACTTTGAATTTAAGAGAATGCCCCAAAGAATTAAATATTTTATATAGCAAATGTATTACTTTATTATAATTTTCCATGTATAGAATCTAATTATTAGTAGGTCATCTTAAATTCATCCCCCCTCACCACTTTAGTGGGGCAAACAGTGGTAGGGGGCAGGCAGCGGGGGACTGAAGTGACCTGTCCCCTGCCCCTTGCTCCCTGCCCCCCCCCCACACTTTTTCACCTTTCTCACCTCTCTGGTGCCTGAATCCAGTTGCACCTGCTCCCTGAATGCCCCCCAGCATCTTCCCCCAACACCTGGTCCCTGCTACCACCACCTCTGCCTCTGTCTGTCCACTGCCTACTCCTCCCCTGCCAGCCATTGCTTACCCTTTGTCTCTGACTTTGGCCCCAGACCTGTTCCAGCCTTCACCTAGCCATGAGATAATGGTAGCAGTGGCAGCAGCTCTGGCCAGAGTGACCACATTCTCCATGCCCTGGGCTGGGGCTGTAGGATAGGTGGTAGCAGTGGGACAGGTGATGGAGTAGGTCAAGTGGTGGGGGTAAAGGTCTGGCAGGGAAGCAGCTGTGACTAATCCTGAGCCCAGGTAGGGCTGGAGTCAGTCTCTCATCAGGCACCTGCATCCCCCTACCACACCACCAACACCTTGTACTCAAATCCAAAAAGGGCCTTTTTCTCCATGTTAAATAGGAAAAAACCTAATCTTGATTTGAGTAAATATGGTAATTAAAAAAAAAACATTTAGCCAAATAGATCATTAAGATCAAGGGTAGAAGTGGAGCTTTTACTCAATGAGGATGGGGTAGAGATTGAGAATAATTAGATATGTCCCTAAAATATAAACAAGAGTTTTGGCTTCAGTTTTCAGCAAGTTTGATGAAGTAGAAATTAGAAGCAAAGCAGGATGACTAATAGGTCACTACTGACATGGAAATTACCCCATTTGAAATAAAAGTGAAACTCAAACTGTTTAATGTGCTTAAATCACATGGACCAGATAACCACGATCCACTGATAACATCCAATAACTGCAAATTAAGTATTTGTAATGAATCAAGTAAAGGGTGGTACCCAATACCCGAAGAATAGCAAACATATCTCCTGTATTTATAAAAAGAAAAAAAAGGTCTATGCCACTTCAGACCCTTAATGTGAGTTTGGTTGCATACTAGACTTAAATACCAATTTTAAATGAAGAAATTTATATAGAAGAATCATCATTAAAAAGAATAAAACGTAACACAAGTTTACCTGAAGTGCTAAACTAACCCAATATCTTTATCTGATAAACAACTTTTCTTAAAGGAAATGCAGTACTGCTAATTTACCTGGACTTAAAGTATTTCATTTGTTGTCACATTGAAGACTATTGTTTAACCTGAAATTGTGCACAAGCAAAGTAATGATAATGTGGGTAAGGACACGATAAAAGGGGAGAGGACGACAGCTTGTACTGAAGAGAGAATGGACACCAGTGGAGGTCCTCAAGGACTTGCCATTGGACTGATCTTATTTAACATTTTCATTGATGAACACAACATAACAATGATAAGTATTAGAAATTGGCCGATGAGACAAAGTTGGGAGGAAGAGGATCCAAATATTAAAGAATAATCTAATGTCTTTGAGGACTGAGTTATGGCAGGGTCATGTGTTTTGGGACTAACAACAAACTTCTACTATAACATAGAGGATCTGTTAGAAATGGCAGGTGAAAAATGATACCTGGGTTTATCAGTCAATCACAGAATGGCCATGAGCCACCAGTACAACACAGCCATGAAAATTGTACAAGGCTGGTCATCCATATTCTAGAAAGACAAACTTAAACTGAAACAGGGGCAGAGAAGTACAATGACTAGGGGAGCTTGTTTCAGGCTTTTGTTTTGTTGAGAATGAGTACGACTGCTCACTATAAATATATCAAGGAGATAAAACTAGAGAGGGAAACAAACTATTTAAGCTAAACTACTAGTGGAACAAGAATTAATAGTTATAAGAAACCTTTTAATAGGAGTCAAGGGGGCAAAAGTCTTACCAGTCTTAAAATGGACTTAATAAATTTGTGAATGCCAAGGTTATCTATAATGTCAAGGAACTTGATCTGGTGACCCAGGAGATCTCTTCCAGTTTTAAGATTCCCAAAAAACACAATTCCTCTATTTTTAATGCGTTTAAAAAGAGGAAGAAACAACACTTAAGTGTTATCTGGCAAAGTATTAGTTCCATGATTCTACCGATTTTATTTTGTTCCCATTAAATGTTGGATAGAAACCAGCTTAATATATAAATAATGCAATAGCATTACCAGTTTCTTCATTTTACTATTCTAATTATTGTTTTTTTGGATGTCAATAGAGTCTGTTCATACACTGGGAATTTTTGTGAACTATATTTGATCTTAGCCAAAAGGCTGAGAAATTATGTGCAAGTCACTTGTGTCACAATTCCACATCTATTGCAGGGTTTATTCTCAGTGAAAAATGAACCTGTGTTGAAAATTTAACTTAAATTATAGTGGATATAAATGAGATTTGACACAGGGATAGAGAGAGGGAGTTGAAGACAATGACAGGTTTTACAGTTCCCAATTTTTTTTAAATATCATTTCAGTATAGATTTGAATTAGCAGACCAAAAAGAGAGAACAATTTGGATTCTCTATATAGGTTGATTACAGCATCTTGAGAACAACTTGGAACTTGAATATATTTTACTTCTGAGTTAATAGCAATTTCTAGAAAATAAATATTTGCATTCATTGTGGAGATAATAGATACATGATATACATACAGTGCTTTATAACAATAAAATTAATTTATTACAATATATTGAAAGCCTAACATTAAACTTGCTAATATTGAATTGAACTTATCTGAGCATGGAAAGCTTCCAGTATTTTATTATTATTCTGCCTATAGGGCACTGATATATGTGTGTGAGTGGTGGGGCAGAATGCAGAAGCAGCAGCGCATTGCTTTGACCAGTGCCTGTATAGATCAGGTGCTTCAGCGGGGCTTTTTGGCATTTTATCTAATAGCTGATTCAATCAGCTATTGGATAAAAGCACCAACCCCCCACTAAAGCTCCTGATCTATACAGACATTGGGAAAGCTGGGTCCAACTAAAGCAATGCCTCTTCTGGGCATGGGCTGGGCTTGGTGTAAAAGCATGCTGAGTTTAAAGTAAAGCACCACGTTTTTCTGGTTTTTATCCCACATCTGCAAGCAGCTTTCCTGCCTGTCTACCTTCCTTACTACAGTATTCTATTATTGATAAGAGGCATACATACATACAAGAGATGGAGAAGAGCATAAAACATCAGTGAATTCATTACAGCTTTTAAATTAATAAATAGTAAATAATTGATGTTGCATATGTATATGTAAGAGGTATACATGTTGGCTACAAATGTCCAACTCGGGATCCTTAAAATTCTAGTTTATTAGGTGGATTGAAACACTGTAAATCATAAACCTTGGGGCTGGTCCCCACACACACACAGGCACACACTAGCAGGCTAGAGTCAGGTATACCTATCCTACAAGCGCTGGAGTCTCTCGTTGAGGCTTCTTTCAGCGTGGTGTTATCTTCCAGAAGGGGGTCGCCAGCTGGTCCTTCTGGCTGGACAGGTCTGGTCAAGTTGGAGATCAAGAGGGAGCCTCTGAGGGTCACTTTTCACTGCCTTTTATCTGTCCTTGGCAGACTTTGGTGACTCCCCAGTTTTCAGAGTTCTTCCGTTGGCTGATCTGCAGCTTCCCAGGTGTTAATTGCTGCCTGCTTCCATGTTACACATTCAATCATGTTACACATTCAATCACTGATTCACTCGCTCGTTCAGAGGCCAGGCTGATACAGGGAAGGGCAGTTTGATTCCTGCCCTTGTTAACATTGTTACAATGTATAATTTACTTATGAAACTAAACACATTCAGTTGAAAGTTGAAAGGTGAGGAGTATAAACTATAAGCTACAAATGCCATGGCACACAAATAGATAAAAATACCAAAGTACAGGGGGAGATACAAAATGCACACATACACATTTTAAAACACAATTCCTTATCTTAAAGTGAAAGAGAGAGGAAGGAAGAAAAGGTAGAAAAAGAGAAACATATCCAAAGAGGGGAGAGCAAATGCAGGCAAGGGGAAAGGGGGCTTTCTGCTACATACAGACATACATCTCCCTCCCTCTCTTTATATGCAAGAGGTATTGATAAGAGGTGTGTGTGTGTGTGCACGCGCGCGCACACACACACACACACACACACACACACACACACACACACACACACCTCTTATCGATACCTGTTACATCTATCTATCAGGGCTGTGCAAAGCTTCAGGTGGCAATTTGATTCAGAGGAGATTCGGCTGGATTAGGTAGCCGAATTTCTGAATCCAAATTGAATCAGGGGGCCAATTAAAAGGTCCAAATGAATTCAAAGCTCTCCAAATCTTTAGAAAAGTTTTGGAGAGCTTTGATGATTTGTACAGTCCCCTGTGGCTGCAGCAGGGACCTGCAGCTGACTCAGAGCTGATAAGTACTAGGGGTGGAGGATCTGGGGGATGGGACCATGGGGGGAACCCTGCCATCCCCCAGCCCCTGCCTGCTTCCCCAGCCCCCCTGAGCTCTGTTTGCTCCCCCAGCACCCCATGGCTGCCTCGCTTGCTGCGGCTCCAGACCTTTAAGGAAAAAAGAAAAATATATATAATGGAGAAAAGACCTGGGACTCACCACTCCTGCAGTGGTCTCAGCGTTTCAGTGGGCTTGTGGAAGAGCTTCCCATGTGGCATGAGGCAGAGGGGGGCAGCAGGGATTGCCCCTGAGTGGAAGGAACAGTGTGTATGGGTTTTTTTTCCATTTTTGTTTTCTTGAAGGGCCTAAGCCATGGGGGGTGGGACAGCCATAGGGGTGGGGAATGGGGGGCTCATGCAGAGCCCCCATGCAGCGTGGGACAGTGGTGGGTAATGGGGATTGTCCCCCGCCTGGCAGCAGCTGCCGACCCGAAGCTTTTTTTTTATTTTTATTTTTTTTAAAAAAGAGCCAGGAGCTGGGGTGGACAGAGCAGCCATTGCTGGGTTGCAGGGGATGGGCCTGGCTGATTTGGAGATTCAGAAGAATTGATTCAGGATGTCATGACCCAAAGGGTATGATTTTGTGTGCGCTTCGGCACTGCAGAATTATTTCCCGCCACATGGAGCTTTCTTTGCACGGTGCAATTCTCAGTTGCATTGAGAAAACCCCGGTGTAAAGGAGTTCCCACCACCCGTATGTAAATTAATCGGAGCCCCATTATTGGCTTGCGTGAAATTATTCACGCGTGGCGGCTAGTGATTGGCTTGCTAGCCGTATAAAAAGCTTGTGTGGTTTCCGCCCAAGCCGGAGATCTCCGAGAATCTCAGGAGGATCCTGAGAACCCCGATTCCGAGAAATCCGAGAGAATTCTGGCAAGGAGTCCACGATTACCTCGTGGACTTCTATGTAAATCTCGGACCGAATGATGGTTTGATCACCCATCAAGAATCTCTCCACGTCGCTGCATGATCCCTCGACATACCCTACCCTGCATGCTCATGGGGAGTCACCTTTCGGACTCTCATTTCGGTCGTTCCACGGAGCCTAGCAAACTCCGTGAGTGGTATCCAGAGCTCCGTTTGCGTTCGTTTAGCGGAGCATAGCAAACTCCGCTCTTGTGTCTTTGGTGGAGCCTAGCAAACTCCATGTGTGTGTTTTTTTTTTTTTTTTGTAACTGCAACTCAAGAAAGTTTTCCTGCCTGCACCACGACCACCTATGGTGTAAGTAAAACAATCTTTAAATCAACCTCTACGCGTCAGTGCCTAATTCTAGTTCGCCGTGCCGACCCATTCCCCGGCCCACGTGCCCAGGCTGCTGGCCACAGTCCCTTGGCCCCGACACAGGACAGTGATTCAAATCACTGAATTGAGTCACTGTTCCCCAAGTCGGCCTGATCTGAAGCGAATACTAGCCGATTTGCACAAACCTATTATTAGATACATATATGTATGTATCTATGTATGTATAGCTGTAACATATACATATGGAACATTAATTATTTACTATTTATTAATTAAAAAGCTGTAATAAATTCACTAATGTTTTATGCTCTTCTCCATCTCTCATTTTTGTAATGGTGTAGAAGTTTGGTATCAATATTAAGGACAATTGATACAATTTTTCAAAAATATGGAAACAGTGGAAAACCATTTTTGATGATAGTTTATTGAATACAACATTACACAGGATATGGTGAAACATTCCGAAATCTTGTAAGTAATGCTTTACAAAAAATAATTTAAATACACTTTGGGTTTAAGAAGCCAAGGGCAATCCTATGAAATAATTAAGATTCAACAGAGTAGAAATGCTCTTGCTACAAACAGACGATTAAATACCCCAGTGTGATTTATATTGGTTGCATCTCACAGAGGCTTGCAGAAAAATAGACATACAGCTCCCTGGAACAGCTCTGACTATAGGGCAATATTCTCATATCTTACTAGTAGGTGGGGGAAGTAGATAACAGCCCTATTTTCCTGAACAAATGGATGCTCTGGTCTAAGCTGTACATAGGCAAAGCAAACTGGCCCAAATTATATCAGTGGAATTTTGCCCATAATTGTACCAAGAATAATTCTCCACCAGATTGGAAAAAAGTTACCCCATATTAGATGTTATTGTTATTATTATTATTTTTTTAAATCACTAAATCCCTGCACCCCCCCCCAAATTAGTATAAACATGTCTGTGCAGGCCCTAATATAGTGAAACATGGAGGGAGCAGGTAACAGCTACTATTGTGGTTGAACAAGGGACTCCACAAAACATTGGAAATTAAATAATTCTTTACCATCAAAATGTGAAATGAAAAGAAAAGTGGCAATAGGAACATGTCCATATTCTATTACTAGAATAATGGGCATTACTGCTGTGCAAATCTGTATTTACTTCATTCTAAGACACGGATTCAACTCCCTCCCACCCACCCCACTCCATTTAACATGTGGAAAAGAGCCCCTTGTCTTAAAATCACATACAAGAGTGGTGGGGAGAGGGGGAGTCAACTGTCTTCCTCCCCCCCCCCCCTTTACTCTCTACCAGCAGTTTCATTCATGCTGAAGCCTAGGGCACTGACCAGATCCTCATCGTGGCCTATCACTGGGCTGGGGCTGTACTCAGTGCCCAAGGACAGAGCAAGGGTAAGGGGAGGGGGAAGTGGAGAGCAGAGGCTGGGGAGGAGGGAGCAGGGAGGAGCAGTGAACAGAGAAGCCAAGGGAAGGAGGAGAGGTTGAGAAGAGAGGCTGGATGGAGAGGCAGAAAGGGGAGTAGAGGGGAAAGGAAGGTCTGAGGCTGTGTGGGGACAGGCAGGGTGCAGATATGAGCAAGGGAAAGCTGCTTGACCTTCCCACCTTCCCCCTCCTCCCCCACCCCCCACTCCCTGGGTTGGTGGGACAGATGAATTATGGATGACCCTCCAATAATTAGATTCTATACATGGAAAATTATAACACATTTATATTTTTCCATGTATAGAATTTAATTATTAGATTATCTTAAATTCTGGGTAATTTGAAATTTGAGTAAATATGGTAATATAAAAAAGAGAGAGGTTTTCTATTGAAACCGTGGGATGAAGTCAACTGCAAACATTTGGTGTCTGTACGTGAGCTGGGAGACTGCTGTGATGCACTGTAATTACAGTGGGTTGGAGCAGATTTGATAAATTGAGTCTGCTGGAGCATGGTAATTACCATGCTCCAGCCAGCCTCTGTGTCTTGTGTATCAGCATCCCTGTGTTTGAACATGATGGTGGGGACAATTTAACTAAAGTTCTCTCGATGTTCTGGGTGCTCTCAGAGCCAGTCTAATTAAAGCACTTCCCCCATGTAAAAATGCCCATTGAACCCTGCTTTTTAAATTGTATCTTCAAAAAAAATGTTATAAAAGGGAGCTTAGATAATAAGGAATTAGAGAATTAAAATGAATATAACCCCCTCCCCACCAATTAAGAAACCCCTGTACAAATTAATTATTAAAGAGTGGGCAATTATTTTCAAATATTCCAATACATAAACTATGGAATACATTATATAAAAATACTATTAAACTACAAAATGAGTACACTGCCCCCAAAACCTAAACTAGTTAAATAAATATTATTTTTAAAATAAATGTAACTACATTATTATTAAGAGGTCGTGCCCAAGGGCCATATGCTTGACATCTATGATCTAAAATACTTTTACCAGTGGAATTATGATCCATTATTTATGCCTAACTTATGAACTACAGCCACATCCATGACATTTTCTCAGATCCACATAAGAACCAATCCTTATGGCTAGACATAACAGTTCTCCAAATTATGAATCCTATACAATTGGATAAGTGGAAGCACATAGATCATCTTCAATACCAGTATATGTTGAGTCCTGATAATGTTACAGAATTAACTGCAGTTTTGGGATAACTTTTGGTCTTAACTTACTACATTATTTTAACACACAGAATTATTTTCTTTCCCCAAAAGTCATTCTAATTTTTTTTTCCTGCAGAAACCAAAAAACTCAAAACAAAACTAAAGGAACTGAAAAGCAAATTGTATAATACAGCCAGTATGCCAGTCCCTAAAATCCCTAATCCTGAGCAGGAAGGTGTCAAGCCTTACAGAAAAGTCACAGAATCATAAAAATGTAAGGTTGGAAAGGACATTAAGAGATTATCTATTTCAACACTGCACTGAGGCAGGATAATCCCTGACAGGGGTTCTAAGACATTCTTAAAAGCTTCCAGTGAAGGAGATTCAATAACCTTCCTAGGCAGCTTGTTCCAGAATACCACAGTTCTTAGGATATGGACAGGCGTTCATGCGGAGTGCTATAAAATGCCTCAGCATTTTGTCAGGAGTGTACTTGGTAGCCATGTTGGTCTGAGACAACAAGCCATGTTGGTCTGTTGGTCTCAGACCAACACTGCTGCCAAGTGCACTCCTGATACGTGGAAGATGCTGAATTCTAGCTGATTTTGGATCTTAAAAACTTCATTGCAGAACAACAAGAAAGATTGTTTACCTCCCTGCTTGCCATCTGACACCTCCAGGGAAGGAATTATACCTGATCTACACATCGAAGAGCTACGCAGCACAGCTCACAAAAACACTCTCATGGACCCAGAGGGACAGCCTTCCATCTTCAGCTCCCTCTGTGCAAAAATGAACATCCTGGTGCCACAATTTCTAGACATTTTGTATTCATACTCTATATTACACTCAGCCAAGGCTTTGGAAAAAATAGTTTTATCTACCTTCTGTCATCCAGGAACAAAGTACATGTTTTAGTTGGGGGGGGGGGGGAGTTTATGTGAGACAATATGGTATTGAAGAGAAGCAAACACTTCTCTTGAGATGCTGCCCTTCTACATTCACAGGAAGCTATTGGTAACTATTCTGAAAGCAAATTTTAACCAAACCAGAAGGGTACCCACCTTATGGCGATTTCACTTAGACCATGCTTTTTTAACTTCCTTGTAAGAACGTCACGTGTCAAAAAGTTTGTAGGTTAAAGTCAGGATATATTGCATCCATTGCTTAGCCCTTGTCCAGTTGCTGTGTCCCAGAAGGAAATACATTGATCTGATATAATTTGTTCTTGAGAAACCCATTCTGACCTTCTCCTCCTCCTACTTTTTATCATTTCCTAGTTACAGCAAATTGCTTGTTTAATCATCTGTTGCAAGTTCTTTTTAGGAATCAAAATTAGACTTAGACAATAATTCCCTCCATCTTGCTTTTTTTTTTTTTTTTTTTTTTTACATTTTTTTAAATATAGGTAGCATGTTTGCAATCTTTCAGTTCTCTGGGATTTACCTGTATTCTCCATCATGGGCACTGAGATGTGAAAAAACAAAACAAAACAGTGGTTCACTGGAAGAGGCATCACCTCATTGTGACCTGGTTTGCCCAATGTCAGTATAGACCACACACTTCAATGGTGTTTTTGGCACTTTTATCTAATAGCTGATTGAATCAGCTATTAAGATGCCAAACAGCCCCACTGATGTACACAATACGTACAGATGTTGGGTGAACCGGGTCAAACTGAGGCTATACCTCTTCTTGGCATACACTGAGCTTGGTGTGGAAGTGTGCTGAGCTGAAAGTAAAGTGCTGCTTTTATTTTAGATTTGTTAGCAGCCCATGAGCTCTCCAAAATAATCATTAATGATTTAGAGATTGATTTCCCTAGTTCCTGAAGCACTCTAGACTGAATTTCATCAGGTCATACCAATTAGAACACTTGATCTTATATATTCTTTAAGATGTTCTTCCCATATTGTGACCCGCAATCTTAACTTTTTGTTCAAATTCATTTAATTAGTTATCTTTTCAACTATTTTATGGAGATTGAAGCAAAGGAGGCATAGATTATTTCTACATTCCTTGTATCCTTCATGAATTGCTCTCCTTTTACAGTTACTAATAATCCAATGCTTCCCTTCATTTTCCTCTTTCTGCTTCCTTCTTTCAATATATTTAAGAAACTTCAACTTATTCCCCTTCATAACACTCTCTCTTTGAAACTCATTTTGCACTGGACACTACCTGATCTTATCCTTGTGCACTTGTGCTAGTTCCTTACACTTATCCTTAGTCATATCTCCTTGTATGGAAAGTAGAAATATTTTTTTTTTATTTTTATTTGAGGTCTTTGAAGAGCTCTTGATGTAGAGCCATATGGATCTCTCACTATGCTTCATAACATCCTTTAGCATTAGGATAGTTTGCCAGTATGTCCTTAATATAGTCTCTTTCAGTAACTGCCAGTTCTCGTGCACGTCTCCATTCCTTACACCATCTTCCCAAGAAACAATACCTACACATTCCATCAGTTTGTTAAAATCTGTCCATTATCCTTATCCTACTGCTCTCTATCATCATTTTGTGGTCACCCACCTCTAAATTACTTTCTATCTTTAGATTTTAATCAAATATATAAGGTAGTCACTCACCTCTACTTTATGAAACTACTTATCTAGAATATATTCCAAGAATTTAATAGATTATATACCATGATGTATTATTTTTGTAACAGACACCCAGATCATGTCCATCATACTACCTGATCATACCCTGTAAAAACTTTTAATAGTTTCTACAGAATATGACTTGCTTAATAATTTAAGTGATCTACCATAGATTTTTAATATTACATTAGCCCTACTTTGCTCACACTTTTTTTTTTTTTTTTATACCCAAAAATATTTTAACTGGCCTTTTCCTGAGCTTCATAGAAAGCATACACCATTTTGTTGTATAATGCACACCACATCCCTTTACTCTCCAGGCTGTCCATCATAAATGAGCTCTACTCCATATGCCCTGCAATATATTTATCCCACAAACTCTCTGTTATACCAGGTATATCACATATTTGATTGTTTACTAAGACGCCTCATTGTTGCCGAGTCCCCATACAACAGGCATTTGTGTAGGCATCTCAGATGTTCAGTACACTGCCCAGTTATTTGTGCTCTTAGTTCACTAATCACCCTATTGATGTTTTTTGTTCCTTCCCTTGCCCTGATTCTAGCACTCCGATCAACTATTTTTTCCTTTGCTTTTCTGTGGGATTTTGTCTAGTTTAATGCCTTTCTAGCTAGGTTTGTAAATCAGTTCCCAAAGAAGTTCTCCTTCACTGATAGCTTAAACAACACATTTCTTCACATCATTTCTCCATCACAGAGCACCAAGAAGTTGAAGCCCTGTTGTCAATATCATTTAGAAAGCCCAGCAAATATACCTTTAGTCTCCAAAACCAAATATTGATAAGAAAAAAAATCCCATGCTCCCAGTGTCTTGTAGTCATTTGTACTCCAATTTAGTTCATATTGGGCAGCAGCATTAGTTCTTATAAGTGTACAAAGTATAAAGTGAAATTAAGAACCATTGCATTCTGTGACATGATGGATTTGACCTCCAGGCAAGCAGCATGCTTCCTAGGATGATAAGTCAGCCTTTGCCTCTCTCAGATGGGAGTCTCATCCTCTTGATAGTGGTAGCTGTAACCTTCTCATTCCTCCTGTCTATGATGTGTATGCATTCAGCTGATTAAACCCTTCTGGTATTCCTCTTAGCCACCCTACTGCTTCCTGTACTTATTCATTCATATAATACTTACATGTTTCCTGAAGGATTCCAATAGGTACCTCTCATAGTAGGTAGCACCATTCACCTTCACCTGTGGGTACCCAAGCTGCATTCACTACTCAAGATCAGGACCTGCAGAGAGTCCAACAGGGAAAGGATTCCTGTTTAAGCGAGGCCTTCCACATGTACCACCAGTAGTGTTGGCAACATGACACATTTAATCCATTATAGATTTTGCCCTGCAAAATGCATGTCACAGCTAGAAGAAAGAGCTTAATTTGTTAAACAAGTGGCTTATAAGGTTCATGTCCAAACACCTAAGACATGTACGTAATTTCTCAGGGAGTTTGTCAAAATCTCTCTTTCACTTTTAAAAGTTCTTCTCTGGTGCACAAATTCATTTCTCAGTCCTTCTATTATGAAGTTCTCACCTCAACATAACATGATGGATGCTCTTTGAAATGAGCTTTTGCTCAGTTTGAAAACAAAGATTCCAATATTGGCAGAGAGGTCTATCTTGTATTAGCCTTTTGACCTCCAATTTTTGGTCCATATAACTTTAGTCAATGAGGAAAGACATTGCTGTCTTCTTTAATATAACCACTGTTAAAGATTTCTCATTTCATTTACCTTCAAATGAAATGTTGTTTTCATAAGTAAGCATGTTGATGTCTGCTTCCCATGATGATTTGAATGCTCCTTGGAACCTGTATGAGTGTCAACTAAAGCATAACTTTTTTTTTTTTTTTAAACTTTCATCTTGATTAGTTTATTATTCCTTAAATCTTCTGACACAAGGGTCAAAATAATTCATAAAAGGTGATAAGATTCTTCCTGTGCATATTAATGACCCTCTTCTCCCAGGTGATTAGTGTCTGCAGTTTCCTTATCACCTCCCTCTTTTTTTAGCATAGACTTGAAAAAACAATGATTACTTATTCTGTGTAATTCCAATTTATTAATAATACCAATTGATTCAAAGCCTTCCTTTCTGTGCCCAATTCTCTCTGCTGATACATACGCAAGAAGACTGGAATGTAAGGTAGAGTTTCACCTATTGTTGAGGATATTCCATTTCCTTGCCTGAAATCAGATTTCTAAACATGTATATCATGCCGTTTACTAGAGTTAAAAAAAGAATACCCCAAAGAAATCCTCTGATTTTGTAAGCCTAATTAAAATGGTTATTTGAATTTAAGTTTCTATTTCAATCTTGAATATGCTTCATACTTAAAACTTCAGTTTGCAAGACAATCATCATACTTTATTGACTTCTGGAAACTGCTTCCAGAAATGTAAGAGCTTACTGTTAGAAAGAGACAAAAGGGGTAATTTGTGCACCCTACTGGCCTCAAAGAAGAGGTGGCCTTACCCCACCCTGCTTGCTCTACTGTATGCCCAAGAGCCCCAACTCACCCTTAGCTTTCCAGCTGCAAAATCCCCATTGTGCCATGCCATTCAAGCATCCTGGGCTGCTGGCTTCCCAAAAATTAAGGCTGTGCCACACTACATCACCCTTCCCTCTGGGTGAGAGGCCAGGGCAAGAAAGGGACACCAGAGGAGGGGGAGCCTGGAGACCCCAGCTGCTACTGCAGCCAGAGTGATGGGGAGAACACAAGCCAGGTGGATGCCCTGGGGCTCCACTTTAGCCCCTTGTGGGCTGCTTACAACTCATGGTCTTCTGGTTGGTAAATGATTTTGTACACGGCTTTCCACAACATTGAACCTGAATAAATATCTGGCACCAAGGAAAGTGAGAATGTTTACTATACCAGTAAATAACTTTTCAAGCTAATATAACTGTTGTATGTCACTTTAAATTTATCCCTGTATTGCATTTTATTCTCTTAGTGTCCTGATCAATTTATACTTGGAAAAAAAGAGAACTTAAAAATTGCAACTAAAAACACTCTCCTATAACATCAAGCACTAACAGGAAGATAACTGAGCTTTGGCAACTTTCACAGCGGGGTCCTACAGGAGGGCTGTGATCTCCTTAAGGCCCCCTCTCTGTGTCAAGTTGGCCCAAGGGCACCCTCTGTTTCTCGCCCGCCACATCTTTGATGGTTAGAATTGGTTGGGAGGCTGCCTTATGCCCCCTTGGACACGTCTCTATGTTTATTTGGACCCCGTGGTTTCTCGGAATCCTCGTGGGTCTTGTTCTACAAATGGGTGGTTTGGGGCACCCTAGCCTTATGGGCTATGCGTGGCTCCAACCACCCCTGATACCACACCCCAAGCCTCGCAGATGGAATCGACGTTGGTCTGTCTGTCTCTCTCTCTTTCTATGTACACTGCCGCCCCCTCCTGGGGCTCCCCTAACCCACTCGGGGCCTTCTCTGCTCTGTCGCCCTCTCTCAGGGCCTTTTCAATAGTGCCCCCTCTCTGGGGCTCGTCGTGCCCGCACTGGGCTTCTCGATAACACCCCCTCTCTGGGGCTCGTCGTGCCCATACTTGGGCTTCTCAAATATTGCCCCCTTCCTGGGGCTCTCCGCGCCCACACCTGGGCTTCTCAATAAGGCGCTCCCCTCTCCAGGGCTCGCTGTGCCCGCACTGGGCTTCTCAATAAGGTACTCCCCTCTCCTGGGCTCGCCATGCCCAACTTGGGCTTTTCTAATAATGTCGCTCCCTTTTGGGGCTCCTCACACCCGCGCTGGGGCTTCTCAATAGTGCCCCACCTGGGGCTTGCTACACCCACACTGGGGCTTCTCAATAGTACCCCACCTGGGGCTTGCTACACCCGCGCTGGGGCTTCTCAATAGTACCCCACCTGGGGCTTGCTACACCCGCGCTGGGGCTTCTCAATAGTACCCCACCTGGGGCTTGCTACACCCGCGCTGGGGCTTCTCAATAGTACCCCACCTGGGGCTTGCTACACCCGCGCTGGGGCTTCTCAATAGTACCCCACCTGGGGCTTGCTACACCCGCGCTGGGGCTTCTCAAATGCCCCCTTTCTGGGGCTGGGGTCTAAGCATCCTGTAAGCTGCGCCCTCACTGGCACCGAGGCCCCCACACCACTGCGGGTCCCTTTAGGAGGATACTGCGCCCGCTCTGGCGCTGGGGTCCTCACACTTAGTTATGAGTCCCCAATGAGGCCTTCTCCAACCCCTTATAGCCTCACCCAAACCACCAGTGTAATAAACAACAAAATGCTACAGCACTCGAGCCTCCTGGCTATAACATAATGTAAAGCCACATGGCTAAACCACGTTGCACAAAACGCCCTAGAGCTGCCATCTATAACTCTGCTCAAGCAGTACCTGCGGGTCTCGCTACTTTTCACATCCCTACTCCAGGAGCTCCTGCCTCTCTGGCTGCTGGCAGGGAACTGCCAGCCTTGCCTCAGCCCTGGGCTTTATAAGAGCCAGCCTCTGCCTCCTACAGGCAGCTGACCACTGGCAGGTGTGGGTCATTTGCTCCCTCCAGTTGCCCTGGCAACCCACAGGTGGGCTCCTATTCCCCACTAGGGCTCCCTATGCCCTGCCAGAGCTTTTCCTCTGGCAGTTTCTGCCCTCTAGGAACAGGGCACCTCAGTGCTCTGCGACAGCAACTTACACAAATTAAAAAAAAAAAAAGTTAATTTGACTGACATATAATTCAATATTATTTTTTACTTCCAAGTAAAAAGTACTAATTTTTTTTTGTTTTGGTTTGGTCAAGACTGCATGCTGTACACAATAGAATAGAAGACATTCTGAAATGTTGAGCAAAGGAGTAAAAGGCAGCTTTATAAACCTGCTGAAAACCATATGATTATGACTAAACAAAAGAATCCACTACTAATATGCAGTTAAATATTCATGCTATATAAACTGAACACTAATTTAAGTGGATTTTTCATGAATATTGAATACATTTACCTATACAGCAGTAAGAATGAGTATTTGGAATTGACAGTAGGGCTGGAATGTTTTTGAGGTTGTGATGGTCGAAAAAATATATGAGGAGTAAGGTTTTTTGGTGATAAATTTTAGTGGACCAATATATATATTTGGGAGAGATGTTAGACAAGCTTTTGGGCACAAAGTATCCTTCTTCAGGGTGCGGTTCTTTTGGGGTTGTAAAAGAATAGTACCAGGTCCAAAAAGGTCACTTTATATTTAAAAGCTAATCTAATATCTCTTCTTACTATACAGTTGGTCCAATATAAGATACATTACCAAAACAAACCTTGCTTCTCTTACATAGCTTGAAATTTAAACAGGATATTTCCCATACAAATAAAGTTACTTATAGTTACTAAAACTTTGGAAATAAGCTGCTAAAAGTACTAATGCAGTTTATCCAGTACAGCTTCTTGTACACTACAAGGTATTTAAAGGAGAAATACCTTAAAATGAAAGCCATGTTTTGCATATGTTATTCATCAGTATCAGTTCCATTTTCTGTTGGTAGCAATTTACAAATCCCACTCAAGTCAATTTGGAATTGACTCTAGCTGACGATGTTCATTAAGGACATTAAATAACTTTAATCTTACTTAAACTTATACTCTAACTAAGGCCCTCTTAAAGATAAATCAAAGTAATCTCATACCTATAAAAATGATTGTAAGATTTGTGTTATATTTAAGATGTATTTACCACTTCTTAAAAGAAACATTTTTTTTCCATTTCTCATAATATAATTGAAAACAGGTCATTATTTACCAAACAATTTTAAATATAGCAGTTAATGAAGGTACTACAATACTGTCATAATGAACGAAGTCTATTACTTTTTTAAACTAAATTTTTAAAGATTTTAGTTTTTTAGTAGATGCCTAACTACATAAATGTAATGTGCTGTAGTTTAATGCATTTCTCTAATGAAAAGAAATGAGATATTTTGTTCTGATATTAAAAACAAATCTAATGCATCCAATCCAGTTTTACAAAGCTGGGGGGGAGGGAGTTGTGGGGGAGGTAAGGGGCTGGATGCAACACATTGATGACTACTTTGAAACACAATCACCTATGAGTTCACCAACAAACAAAGAGCTGTCTGAAACAAGAGTTAATGTTTTTTGGCACTGCCAAGAACCCTTGTTTTTGCCAACATCATTCTCTACCTTCTATTTTATTTTGTATCATATTTTTATGCCCATAAAGTAGCCTCACGAATGGTAGACTGATTGCAGATTTTACCTTGTATTCTTTTAAACAAATTTTAACAAAAATGGGTACCTTAGGAAAACAAAGAAACAAAAAACCACAGATCTATCTTTGGGGTGTACATGTTGTAGAACATAAGAACAAGTTTCTTTCGAATAGTTTCTTTCACAGAAATTTTTTAAAGTAAAAGTTAGACAAACATCTAGATGAAAGTAGATACAGGTATACTTAATACTGCTTCAGTGCAATGGAATAGATCAGATGACTTCTTAAAGTCTCCTTCAGTCCTACATTTCTATGATTAAATAACATATATAACCACATTTGCTTTTGTTTTGGAATAAAACAAATCCCATAACCTTATTTAAGTTTTAACTGTCAGATTCTCAACATTTTGTACATTTAGGCTTTGTACCCTTACCTCAGTTTTCAAGGCAATTATGCTGAAATGCATTTTAAGGAGTTATATTTCCCTTTCCTGAATCTGGCTTTATAAAAAGAAGAGAAGACTGGTATAGGGATTGTATGTGATCTTGTCTTTCATCTCTTTGGTCTGGTCTATCATGGAACCTTCATGGAGATTAGTCATAGACTAATTATTCCTGAATGAAGCACATGACTTCAAACATGTTTTAAGTTATGTACTGTGACCTCAGGTCTTTAGGCTGATTTGCATTAACTTAAATTTATTCATTGGCTTTTAATACTAGCCATTATATATCTTGCTCCTGTGTACAGATTTACACATTTTCAAACAGCAATGAAGGACTAGCATCTTCAGAAAAAGGTCAAGTTTTGTGATCTTTTTCATTTACATTTTTGTCATAGATAAAAGTGACTTTGTTCCAAGCAAACCTTCTTATCATCAATGCCCAATGAATTCTGAAACTTGACAATCATGGAAATGGTTGCAAAGTTATATTTCTAAAATAGCCTCTAAAGAAATACTGCCTACTCTCCCTCAAATAAATTATTATTTTTTTAATCTGCTGCTCAACTTGCTTCTCCATGAAGGAGCATTCTCCAACTCATTCGATGTACATGTTGCAGATATATTATATTCAGAGAAATTATTTGGAAGCAGACCTAACCTTTTCTTAGGACAAGAAAATTACAGAGATTCCACTGGGGGTTGGGTGGAGACTTCTGGCCTGCAACTGCAGATGTGGCACCAGCTCTGACCCACACTGGCAAAAAGGTTGCTAACCTCTGACTTAAGGTATAGATAGACTCCACAATTGTATTTATATCCAAGGAAAATGATACGAATGGTTTCAAACTCAAAAATCTGCATGAGTCTATGCTAATACTAGTATAGAAAAACCACACCAACTTTCACTGTGCTCCATCCACTCCAGTATGTGGGGCTCCATCTGAGGTCAAAGTTAGGTAGATTTAGCTAACCTGTATAGTTGCAGGATGATGCAGTCATAACATCTGATGCACACTCCCAACCACAATCCCCCTCTTCCCTTTTAAAATGTGGCAAAAATGTACATCCCCATCCCCAGAGTCCCTTGCTTCACCCCCACTCAGAACACTTCAGTCATTCCCTAACATCTTTTACTGTCAATTACTAGAATGAATTAAAAACCTAATTGTGGAGTGAAAGTTGATGTAGCTCCCTAAATAACCACATCTATTTCAGGTCTATTCACTCAATAGAATTCATTATGTTGGGCTCCATTCACATTTGAACATACTACAATGCTCACTGATTATTCCATAGTTGACAAGCTAGTCTCCTCATATTCCCAATCAACATTTGTCCTTTTTATCTAAGGAAATGGAACACAGAAGAACAGCCCTAGAGTTATAGCTTTAATGCTGAAGCACATTAAAGACGGGGTAGGGAGGAGGGAGTGTAATACAGATATTGTATTACAGTAAAAACTGCTTTGTTAAATTTATGTGAGTTATATTGCTGAAACAGCCATATTTATTCTCAAAATATGCTTGGCAATTTAGGCTGAAGTCTAAAAGGATGTTGTGAGCATCACGATACATACGTCATCTCAAGTCTTGATAAACTTGGGATTGTGTAAACTAAAAAGTATAAACTTGGAAATATTACTAAAATCAAAGTGTTCAAAAATATGAAAACAAAAATATTTATTGTATTTAATCTGTAAGCTTCCTGGTGCAAGGATGCTTTGTATGTTTGTACAATGCTTAGTATAAAAAGTAGGGCTGTACACAATTTCAACGGATGTTTCGTTTCAAAGGTGTTTTGATGCGTTTCAAGCTCGACACACCGAAACCAAAATGGAACACAAGGCTTTGAAACAGCTTCAAAATGAAATGAGGGCACTCAAAATGTTTTGAAAATTGCAGAGTTTTGAAACTAGGCTTGCAGGGAAATACCAACTAAGGAGAGAGAAGGGGAAGAGAGGGGAAGGACTGCTCTGATATTGACATGTGTAGCTGGCCAGTGACAGTAATCCTTCCCTGAGGTCCCTTCCAATCCCAGTGCTCTGGGGGAGGGATGGAGAAGGAGCATAAAGGCATTGTTTGAAATGAGCTTTGTCAGCTTACTGATCTGTGTCCTCCAGCAGCATCAGGAAGACTCTCACTTCCTAATAGCTAGTCTGTTCCTAGCAAGAGGTTTCAATCCTTTCTGAAATACCCTAATACCCTTTCCTAATCCATTCCTTTCAAATAATTCCTCCTCCCAAATCCTCTTTTTGTTTTTGTTATTCTATGTAATTCTTTCTCCATGTAAAAAATAAATAAATAAATAAATAAATAAGTGTTCTCCCTGACAGTCTGCATTGATTGTGCAGGAAAACGCAACATATATTACAGAACATATGTTTATATATTACATAAATACATACATTAGGTTACAGAAATACACACAGATTTTCCAGCACACCAAACATGAAGCAAGCTGGAAAGGCAGGCAGATGCTCTTCTGGCTGGGGCAGAAGAGGAGGCAGAGGAAGAGCTCTAAGTCCACCCCTCCCCACTCCCAAAAACTTAGATGCAGCCTCATTCCAGTAACTAGCAGCCATTCTGCTTCTGCTGTTGTGGCACCAAGGATATGGGAATAGTGTCTGCATCTTCCAATAACACCTGCCATAATAACAACAACCCTGAGCACCACCACCATGATAACTACAAGCAGCACCAGCATTACAGTCTCTTCCACCCTGGTTTCAATTCTCAGCCTGAGTGCCAGAGGTAGAGCTGGAGCTGGAGCTGGATCTGAGTGCCTTAGCAGGGGAAATTCTGGGGAAGGAGGGGGAATCATCTGAGTTGGTGCTTCACACCTATCAAGTTTCCCCTAGAGCCAGGTCTCCATCCCCAGAAGGCAATTCAGAGGAGGGTGAGGTAGAGGTTGTGGAGGCAAGTGGCTCAGGTGAGTCCATTCCTTCTGTTCCTGTGTCTCTGCCTGCTGAGGAGGGGGAAAAGGCAGCATCTGCACAAGCACCTGCACTCCAGAAGTGAGGGGGTAGTGTGGTCTGAGATAATTTTGAGTGGGCAGATGATCCCACATATGCTACCTGCCTGCACTGCCAAGCCCAAACCAGCTGGGGAAAGGGAGAAAAACACGTGAGCACCACAGGGATGCTGATGCATCTCCACAGGCACCACCCCGTTACCCTTGCTCCTCCTCAGCCTGGCACCAGCAGGAGCATGCCCAAAAAGAAGTCCCCCTCTTGCTCCAAGCCCCCCATATCCCTGAAGCAGAGGCAGGCACCCTGGAATAGTGGGGGAAAGGCAGACAGAAAGGGGGGACATGTTGCAAGGGCGAGCAAGATCACCCAGAGCACTGGGTAGATGCTTGTGGGGAGATGCTTGTTGTTGATTGACAGCCCTTCTCTTTAGTTCAGCAGCCAGGGTTCTGACAGCTCATGGCGCTTGTGGCCCCATCCTACAAAGTGCCCACATGCAACAGCCACCCCCTTCAGCAGAATGGTGGTGCCCTCCCTGTATGAGGCATGCAGGTAGTACTTGAGGGAGGAGCTGCACAAGTCAGGTCCACAGGTGGCCTTACACTTCACCTTGGACATTTGGAGCAGCCAGGGTGGAGGTCACACCTATCTCTCCCTCACAGGGCACTGGTGTGACCAGTCAGGCCATCAGTGGGCTCTCCTTCAAGCTGAGATGATGGATGAGTCCCACACAGCAAGAGAGATCATGGGGCCATGAACTGCATGGTGCAGGGGTGGCTTGTTGAGCGGGTTCATGGTCATCAACAATGGGGCCAATATGGTCAAAGCTGTCCATGATGCCAACTTTGTTGGCATCCACTGTGTGGCACACAAACTGCACCTCATAGTCAGGGACGCATTGGAGGGGAACAGGACTGCTGGTGAGGGTGCTGTCACAACCAGCTGCTTGATTTCAAAATTCAAGAAGGCTGGTGGGCTACTTCCACCCGAGCAGCAAGGTGGGCAAAATGCTGTGGGACAAACAAGCAGAGATAAGCGTCCCATAGCATGCAGGATGTGGAGACTCGGTGGAACTCCACATACCTCATGCTTGAAAGGCTGATTGAGCAACAGAAGGCCATCCATAAGATGGCCTTGCATGGGGAGATTGGGATCAGTGGCCCACTTAACAAAGCTGAGTGGGATACCATCTTCCAGATCTTGGTGATCCTCAAGCCCTTCCTCGAGGTCACCAAGAACCTCAGCAGTGGTGATGCCCTCGTGAGCCCTGTAGTGAGGGAACTTAAAAACAAAATGCACAAGTTCCAGGGGATTGATCTTCCTGGCTGGGGCAAGTTGCTGTCACCAGAGGTGCAGGCACCGGTGAAGCAGCTAAAGGAGGGCATCAAGAAACAGCTAGATCTGCTGTAGTCCAGTACAGTCCATGTTCTGCTGGCTATGTGTGACCCAAGAGTGAAGGGGAGTATATGTGGCAACAAAACCCTGAATCACTGGATGGAGGTCCTGGTGAACAGAGTCCATGGGGCAGAAGGGCACAGGAGCGGGTACATGGAAGAGGGGGATCCACTGCCCATGCCATCATGCTATCCAGCAGCCAGTGGATGAGCACAAGCCTATGAACTGCACTTCATGAATCTTCTAGGTACAGAAACTCATGGACTCAATATACACATTGGAATTATGACATACTATAACCTGTCAGACATCTGACTCCCCATGTACCTCTCCACTTTTACCTGCTACATCTCCCTTCCCCCCTACCCCAGCCTGGCTCTTACCTCCTGATGCTCTTACCTCCTCATTTTCACTGATTGGCTTTCTTGCTTGCATCACATGACAGCTTCTGGCTTCTTTACTATTCCTTCTATCCAGGAAGAGCACACACACCAACTGCAGGTGCTTCCTCAGCCTGACAAAGGGTTTTCAACCCAAAAACTTGTTAAGATATATTTCTCTAACTATTCAGTAGGTAAACTAAAATATATCAGATTGACCCAAAGAACCTTGTCTGCCATGTCCTTAGACCAACACAGCTACAACCTACACCCCTAGCACCTGTCCCCGGTTAGCTGACAGGAAGGAGGCACAGCCCTGAGCGCATCTAAGCCCCAAGGCTGGGGCTGGCAGGGAGAGTACTCTGGCAGCTGCTGGAGAAGAAGCTCTTGTAGGAAAGGAAAGACATGCACTGTAACACTTTGGCTTCCTGAAATGCTAATGCTACTATGATGCTTACCTGTTGTTATTTAAAGTGGTGGATCAGGCTGAGGCTGTAGAGGAGGAGGAGGCCTCATTGCGGTACATGATCATGTTGTGTAGAGGCCCCAGCACCAGTGAGAGTGCTGCAACAGGGGCATAGAGAGCCCAGTGACAATAGGAGGTAGAGTGAGACTGAGACCTCATTACAGGGGCGATATTGATATATCTGCAAGGCATGGGGCATGATAAGGGGTGGTTGGAGCCAGGCATCTAGCCTATAAAGCTTAGGTGTCCCCTTGAGGCACCTACTTAGAGCAGGTCCCAGCAAGGGGTCCAAGAACCTACAGGTTTTAGTGGGGTCCATTAGGATCATGACTGAGCTGAAGCTTGAGGGCAGCCTCCCTATTTATTATCTTTTCCAACAAGATGTGGTGGCAGGCAAGAAGAGAAGGCACCCACAGGGTGGAACTGGCATGGTCACAGGGCCCTAGGAGTATCATGGCCATCTCTAGGGACCCTACTCTGTGGCAAAGTGCACTTTCCCAGAAAACCCTGTACCAATCTCCTTGAAAGCTGGCATGTATCATGGCCTCAGTGGGCGTTACCTTGCCTGCGGTTTCATCCCCCTGTGCCTTCACACTCATACATCATGAGTTTTGCTCTGAAAAGTTTTAGGTACATTTTCCAAGGAACCCTGCACCTAACTCCTTGAAACTTGACAGGCTTCATGATCTCAGAAGGGTCTACTTTCCCTGATGTTTTTTGTTGGAATCAGGCAAGAAATGACAAAATTATAGGCATTTTTGTGATTCCCCATTATAGCCTATGGGTGAAACGGTAAAACACGTCAAAGCAGTGAAACAGTTTTGGCAAAATGAAATGGAACAGTGCTTCAAAACAGTGAAATGGAACACTGTGCCTTCAAAATGGTGAATCTGAAATTGAAATGAAACATTGCTGTTTTGCTCAGCCCTAATAAAGAGGCCTTGATAGGACTGTTAGTCATGTTTCAAGAGGAGCAATTTCAAAGTTTTGAAGTTAAACAACTGTATGTACTAAAATCCCTGTTCATGCAATAAGGGTCATTTAAAAAATAGACTGTCTAAAACAGGGAAGCAAACAGGACAAGAAATGCATCTCAAGTTAATGTTCCTGTCAGAGAAAAGGAGAAAGTGCTGATTAAAGTCTAAGGGGTCAGGAACTCAGCCTTTCCCAGGACTCAAAACAATTTGTAATAACTAGCAAAAAAGTAATACTGAAGGAGAAAATAAGTCAGACCCGTCAGGCTGAGTGACAGTGTTCACATTTCAAGAGTAGTCTATTGTTAGTTCAAATGGACAAATAGGCAAAATATGAAAATGAGAGATTAGTATTTATTGGAATAGAATTATACTATAAATGGTGGTTTAATTATCTAGACTTGTGATTGAAGAAAAAAAAATCAAAGACCCTCTTATTTTCAGTGGCCTGAACAAACCACCCCTGAAGACAGCATAGGTTTTTGTGTTGAATTAAATGGAAAATCCATTGCTAATTTTCAGAGGCATCATGTGAGAAGATACTGATGCTCACTTCATTCTGACTTTTCCACGAGTTGACCATCATGAAATATGTTTTTCCACCTGTAAAGAATTTAAACATTCTTTCTGTCAATTTCTCTGATGAATTTGAAATGGTCTTGAATTATAAAAGCTTAAAGGATTTGTTCTCAGATTGAAATTTGCAAAAGGACTCACCTTCATAAGAAATTTATAATTAAAATTTCTTTGCATTGAAGCTTGAACCATCATGTCATTAGCTATTACTAATACAGGCAAACAAGAGATTGGCATTTGGCTTGATTACTTCATTTCTTTACATATATTCTGGCTTTATGAGCCCCTGATCTGAAGTAAACTGAAAGACTCCCATTGAATTTAAATGGAAGTCATGTTGGATCTTTTGAATAGGAAGAGGACAGGATTGGTTCATATACTGCCAATTTAGGCACTTTGCTATAAAGACTAGAGTGTCCATGTGCCTGCTATACAGATGAGTTCTCCAACCAGGGGTCACTAGAAGGCTTCTCCTTGGACATTCCTATCCTTAGGGAATCCCACTGATTGATAACCCACACTCTACCTTGCTTAGGAAGGGACAAGTGGTCAATTAGCAGCTGGCAACTCTGAAAAGCAGCAACTGCCACAGACCACCTTGGGAAGGTTCCTCCCCCTGACCACAGGTGGGATCAGTCTGGATTAGGTCTAGTGTGGCACTGGTGTGTGGATTGGTCCATGGAAGTAATCCCCATGCCAGGCCAGTCCCACATGCCAGATCTAACGGCCAAGCAATTCACTGTACTGGAGTGATCCTGCTTGCAGGATCAGGTCATCCAGCCCAGGGGATTCATCACAGGTCTGGAAATTTGATGGCAGGAGAGTGGTGGCAGTGGGAATGCAGCTAAAGCTCCCCTGCTGCCAAATTTCCAGACCCAGGTGGTCACAACAGACCCAATGATGCAGCCCTCTGCCCCAGATTTGGCCTGAAGGCTGGAGGTTGAGCACCACTGCCTTAGGGTCTTGTTATACCTTATGCTGAAAGCTGCAAAAATGTTAATCAGTTTAATGTTGTTCAGTTTACTGGAGAAGTCAGACCTTATGGCAAAAAACTCTCTCTGACTGGCCTTCACCTGCACAACTGTGACTTGCCACTAGAGGTTTGGTGAGCAAGGGCAAGACTAGGATCTAGGGGCAGGACCGGCTTGCTGTTCCCACCAGGAAGAGTGGGGGATGCAGCCCCGGAGTGCTTGGTGACCTCAGTGCCTCCTGCAGTCACTTGGACTGGCTTGCTGCTCCTGCCAGGCAGAGCAAGCTGACCTGAAGAGCTGTGGGGGACAGTGCCTCCCATTGCTGCTCAGCCTAGCTCACTGTGCCTGGTGGGAACAGAGGTGGCCCAAGTAGCCACAGGAGGCACTGAAGCCACTTGGTGCTCTGGAGCCGCAGCCCTGGATGAAGTTCTGGATGTTCTTTAACGCTTGAGCTCATAGGGTCTGACGGCCACAGTTAATTGGTGCTGTTCCTTCCCCAAGCGTCTTCTGCAGCCCCCTTTTTCCTGCCTAGGCTTCATCCATTCTTGGCACCATATTATTCCCCAGTGCAGCATCCCTTATTTGGACTGGGTCTTTACTGCCTGGCAGTGGTGTCCATCTTAAGGTGTTGCTGGGTCTCACTGGACTCTAGTCTTTGTTGGAGCCAGTCAATGTCCACTCTGACTTCATGGGCAGCTCCTCTGGCTCATGCTGGCCATGGATCCCCAGCACTACCTCCTCCTGGGGTGCCCACCAGGTCCCCTCCCTGGGACCACAGGTGTGCTCCTGTCCTTCTGGACTGGCTGGGGGGCTGGGTCTCACTTGCGGTCCCCCCTGCTGCTCTTCCACTGGGCCTTTTATCTTGGCCCCTGGTGCCCAGCCAGCCAATCGGCCCTGGGAGGCGCATATAAAACATGCCCAAGCTGATGTGGGAACCATCCCTGGCTCCTTCTACCTCATCCATCTTTTTTCTCTTTGACCTTCAGCCATGGCAGCTCTGCCTGCTGCGGTTTCATTTTTCCCACGCTTGTCTCCTGGTGCAGCATCCTGCCGCCTCCCGACTTCAGCAGGTAAGTCTTTTTCACACCATGTAACAAGGTCCTTAAAGTGATGAAGAAACATGTTGCAGGAAGAAGAATTCTTCTCTTATCTTAGAACAATTCTAAGAGCTGTTCTATGTTAGTACACACATGAAGTAGAAAGTGCCTTTCATAAACCAGAGCCAATTCTTCCAGGCCTATTGGTAATTTCTAGGCAGAATTACAAAATTAGGTTCCAGATTGTAATTACTTAGGTATGTGCTTTACATTATGCATACAGTTAAGTGTTTGCTTACTCATCATCTGGGGGCTGCTAAAATGGTACAAACTAAGCACAAGAACAATTAATCCTTAATTAAAATAAATGTTAACAATAAATATGAAGTTTTTATCTAAGACTGTCTGAGCTGTCAGTGGACAAATTGTTTCAATATGACTGAAGACAGAAAAAAACTATATATTTTTTTCAATCTCAGACATCAAATATAGTATAACTCTTTATCCTGAAACTCTGCAAAACATTCAGTTCTTAAATCTCAGGCCGAAAGGAGCCTTTCTTTGAAAATATTATGCTTAATAATTTGAAGTCAAAGATCTGAAACGCACAACTCAGTTCTGTACACAGAATACTATAAATATATGTACACACAATAATGTATATGATCTTTAAACATTGTTTTGCTAATCTAAATGTCTATCAATTTCTTTTCTTTATGTGCCTTCCAATATGTCAAAACATCAACAGAAGGCAACAGATAGTCAAATGGAATGCTTGGACATATTTCTGGAAAAGCAAAGCATAATGCTTTAGTGATCTCTAAATATATTTTTAGATTGTTTAGTATCAAAACAACAACAAGTGGCCTAACTTTAAATCCTTAGTTTTAAAGGAGTTGTTATCATTCAAGATTTTGCTGGCCATATATATTCATAGGTATTTTATTAATTTTTACAGAGATGTTCTTTTCTGCAGTTTAATGATAAATTAAAATATTATAAGATGCATATATTTATGATGGTTTAACTCTGAGGCTGTTAAATCATAAATTACAGCTACACATCTAGACAGCAAAAGCCTGTTAAATAGGTAGGTGAACCAAAATGAAAGAGTTCAAGAAACAAGATGAGCATGGGGTAAATCTGATTTCACTTTACATGCCTAAATGGCACGTACACAGTTATGTAATGCAGTTTCAGATTCTATTTTGTCATATGCCAGACACAAAACAGAAGGATGATCCTATCCCGTCTTTCAACCCAGAATCTTAGTGGTTGTTCCTTACACAGGAACAGGAAGAGACAGGTCCTAGGACTTCCTTACCCAAAAAGGAGGCTTGGGGTATGAACAGGCATTCATTTTCTGGGAAGTTTCCAGCAGTAGAAACGCTCTTCTTAGGAGAGAAAGCATTTAGGTATTCCAATCTGCAACTCTTCTCTACCGTGCTTCCTATGTCTACCCTAAACAAGGGATCACCACAGTCTAGAGAAGGCATGGGGAGAAGCAGTTGCTACTCTCTTCCCAGTCTCTGGGGTGTAAGTGCCAAAAGCTGCAGTTACATGGCTGCATAAGCGGGATAGGATTTTGTTCAGGGTGTCTTGCTGTTAGTGGAGAAGAAAGTGGGACTGTTATAGGGCAAGGAAGATGGCTTTAGTATTCAAGATTTAATGTTCTTTTTAAATCTTCAAAATATTTAGAATAGACTAACAACAGCATACTGAAAGATATTTTAGTTTTTTCAAGAGTTAAATTGGTCTTTATAATTTAGAGTATCAAGTATATAAAAACAAGGTATTGAAAATCTATCAGAAAAAGGCTTGCAGGTACAGTAATATCTAGCAAAAGGCTACAATATACTTTATTTCAAACCTGACTTGGTGCAACAGTGTCAGGCAGCTGATGGGTAAATCTGTCATTAAATGGTTGATGAATTAAAAAAAAGAAATGGTTGATGAACTACATTATTTAAACAAAAAATCAAATTGTTACAAATTTTCAGTACAACACCAAGGTAATAAAAAATAAGGAAAGAACACTCCTGTTTTCCTGGATAAATTAACTTCTCTTGATAATACATTTCTTTGTCTCAAAGCTTGCAAAGCTAAAGCTTAATTATAATTGTAGGACCCTTATGAGATTTAAACTCTAGGGGCATGTCTACATGTGAAAATGCTGAGGAGTGGGTTTACTCTAGCACCCAGAGTAGGCATCTTCACTTACAGGGATCCAGGAGCAGATTTGCTGCTTCTGGCAGCAGTATGCTCCTGTCACCTCTGGCCCTGCACCAGGCCTCTGCAGCATTCAGAGGGAGCTCAAGGCTCCACCTGGGTGCTAGCCCAGGGGCTGACAGGGAGCACAGGACCAGGAGACAGCTGTCCTTTGGGGGGGGGGGGGGCTGGGAGATTGCTCCCTGGTCCACAGGGTGGGTGTTCCTGCTGCCGGGGGGGTTATGTCACCAGATCCTGGGTACGGACAATGTCCCCCCACCCCAGAAGCAGGGAGCTCCCAGCCCTGGCTCCCCAAATGAGAGCAGGGAGCTTGGAAATTGTTGCAGGGGAGGGACAGGTTCCAGCTCACTGCCACGATGTGCTGGTGGGGCAGCTAGGAGCGAGCCCCTGGCTGTGTGGGGAATCCCCACCCACCTTGGGATTCACTCCTAGTTGCCCCACTCCTAGTTATCCTGCAGCTCTCTTCAAGCCCTGCACCTCAATTACCTAATCAGAGCACAGGGTTGAGACCTGCCCCTGACTGGGACAGTTTCCAGTCAGCCCTGGGCTGCATGGGGAAGACTGCATGTGCAGCCCAGAGCTGTCTGGGGACTGCCTGAAATAGGACAGTCCCCAGCCACCTCCAGGATACACATACAGACTTCTCTGTGCTGCCAGCTCCATGATTATGGAGTTGGGACTGGGAAAAATCATCTTCCAGCCCCTGCTCTGTGATCACGGAGAGGGGGCTGGGAGCTCCCTGCTGCTGGGGGCCAGTGTCCCCACCTGGGCTCCAGTTGCAGAGCCCACCACAGCAGCAGGCAGTTCCCAGGGGCAGGGATCAATCTCCCACCCCCTGCTGCCTGGCTGACCAGGAGCAAATTTGCTCCCAACTGGCTGTCCACATGGGCCATACTGTGCAGTAATTACTCTCAAGTATATTTGCTACTTGTATTTCCAGGTAGCAAATTCACTCAGGATTAGAGCAAATTACTGTACAGTAAATATCTGTACATGTAGACAGTGATGCTTACTGTGCAGTAATTTGATCTAATCTCAGGTAAAGTGTCTCATATAGACAAGCCCTAGAAGTCCTTCCACTGACTGTGAAAAAGAAACATGCAAGGAGAGAGACAATGATCTATTTTCAAACAAAAAGAAAAGTTCAAACTTTAAAGGAACTGAATGTTTAAATAAATTGTATAAAAATCTAGAAATCTATACCTATGATAGGCAAGCACTGACAACAGCTTTCTTTCACCACAGGATAGAAGCACACCAAGCAATTACATCAGAGCAGCTGATATGGGGTAATTCCCCACTCCCTTCTACCTTGTAGTGATCTGTGTGCCCAGAGCTTTATGGAGTGCGACAGTAGAGTCTCTGTGATAGTCATGGGATTATGTAATAATCCTAAAACACTGAGATATAATACATTTTATGAGAACTCTTTGCAATCTGGGCAATAAGGTGAAACTTCTATATTTTGGATTTTAAACTTCCATTAGAATACATTTGTTCTAGTTTGGGAAGAACAGAGGAGGAGAATGAAATACTTTCAGAACCCAATGACCTAACAATTTGGAGGATAAGTAGTTAAAGAATTACTTAATTTGGGGAAAAATGTGGTGGTGGGAGATTTCATAGATTTCAAACACATTAGGTCTGGAAGGGACCTCGGAAGATCATCGAGTCCAGCCCCCTGCCTCAGGGGCAGGAAGTCAGCTGGGGTCATAGGATCCCAGCAAGAAAAACTGTTACCAGATTTGCCCATTACTTTGGGGTGTGCTCATTTATTAGGGATAGTTTCTAGGGTCTTGGTGATTCTGTCAATGTGCTGCTTGTGTTACTATACGGAACTGTATCTCTCCATTCTGCAAGCCCTCACCCCCAATGGAGCTATCTTGCAGGACTCAATCTCAATGGGGATGGGTTCCTCCAGTCACCAAATCAGTCATACACACAAACACACACAAATTAACGTGACATGCCTGACCCGGCCGGGCTGATCAGCATGGACAGGCTGACACCCTCATATGCCAAGAATCAGTTCATAAGAGCAACAATAAAATGCAGTCAGACACAAGCACACAGGTGAACAGAATCCCTCTGAATCCAGCTGGGTGTCCAGTTGACACCCTCATGGGCCAGCATTCAGTCCATAAAGGCATGTCTGAGTCAAACTGGGTCAATCAGCCTGTACAAGCTGATCCCCTTATGTGTTTCAAACTCAGCACGTCCCAATCTTTGGCCTCTTGATGAGCAGACCCCACAATATTTTTGGGCTTCACAGGGATCTTTAGCTTAGGTAAAAGAAGCATTGCTGCAGAGCACGGGAGGAAAGAGGAGCAGAGAAGGTTATGCTAATGCAGAAATGTTGCTTAACATATCCTTTTGATCCAGTGTTTTGTTTGTTCAGCTTTCTTTTCTCCCTTTTCCCCTCTTCATTTGCAAAATTTTCTGCTGATGGCATATTCCATTTCTCCTATATTATCGAAACATTGAGATTAAGGTTAAATTCACCCTTGGCATGGAAGACTGGCAGAAGGCCATTTGCACCACTTAACATCATTATGAAGGGGTTTTGTTGATTGTCCACAAGCATAATATAAGTGTTTGTGTACTATGTAGGAAAGCCCACAGGCGATGAGAAGACTGTGAATTTGGTGGCTTATGCACAAATGGCTGGCTGTATGGCTATGCTTCCAGTTGATTGGCTGGATTTGCAGTGCATTCCTGAAGAGTGGGCATGTCTACATGCGCATTTACACTGGCTTAAATTTACTGCACAGTAAATTCATAGATTCATAGATTGATAGATGTTAGGGTCAGAAGGGACCTCAATAGATCATCGAGTCCGACCCCCTGCATAGGCAAGAAAGAGTGCTGGGTCTAGATGACCCCAACTAGATGCATATCCAACCTCCTTTTGAAGACCCCCAGGGTAGGGGAGAGCACAACCTCCCTTGGGAGCCCGTTCCAGACCTTGGCCACTCTAACTGTGAAGAACTTCTTCCTAATGTCCAGTCTAAATCTGCTCTCTGCTAGCTTGTGGCCATTATTTCTTGTAACCTCCGGGGGCGCCTTGGTGAATAAAACCTCACCAATTCCCTTCTGTGCCCCTGTGATGAACTTTTAATAGACTTAAAGCAATTATTGGGGTGTTCATAACCTTTTGTGGAGAGGACTCCCACCAGTCGTCTCAGGAAAAGTATAACAACACCTGTGATTAGGGCTCCAATGGGCTGGATGCTGTGATGAACCCTTAACCATTGTTCAAATGTTGCCCATACCCCCTCTGACTCGGTCTCTTGCCTCAGCATTCCCTAACCCGGCAACCGAGTTTTTAGTCAATCAAGTTTAAATAGGCCTCCCATAGTGGGACCGGGGAATGTACGGCCCGAGATGCCTATTAAACTTAGAGGTGTGTGTGTGTCTGGGGGGGTGGGGGGGAAAGTCCTTAGTAAATCCAGATTAGAACTGGTCTGATAAATGCTGAGCTGGGTGTGTGTGAACATGGGTTGATTAACATTTGGAGCACAGATTCCCTATCATGCAGTGCTCCCCTGCTTCACTGCATCTTAATCAGTTTCATTTATGTAGAGGAGGGGAGGGGGGGGTGAGTCCTTGTGAGTCAGACAGACTGCATCCTGTGCCAGGGTTGCCCAAGAACACACAGCTGAGACGTAACAATACATCCAGGTTTCCCTTGAAGGCATTCAAAGTAGGTGCTTGAACCACCTCTGGTGGCAGACCATTCCAGACCTTGGGGGCTTGGATGGTAAAGAAGTTCTTCCTTATGTCCAGCCTGAAATGGTCTTGCAGGAGTTTATAACTGTTCAACCTCATCATCCCTTGGGGCACTCTGGTGAACAAATGTTCCCTCAGGTCCTGGTGAACACCCCTTATAAACTTATAGGTGGCCATCAAGTCACCCCTGAGCCTGTGCTTTTCCAGGCTGAAAAGTCCCATGGCTCTCAGTCTCTTGTCATAAGGTCTGTTTTCCTGACTTCTGATCATGTGCGTGACTCTCCTCTGGACTCTCTCAAGCTTCTCCACATCCTTTTTGAATCATGGAGCCCAAAACTGGACACAGTACTCCAGCTGTGACCTCACCAAGTCTGAGTACGATGGGAGAATGACATCCTGGGATTTGCTTGAGAAGCATCTATGGATGTAAGCCAGCATTTTGCTCACTTTACTGGGTGCAGGACTAAGTGGTTCCCTAAGGACACACCATCTGAAGCTGGAAGGAGAAATGGTTTAGTGTGGTTTTTGAGTTAACAGAAGGGGTTATACTAGCTAGAGTTTAATGTGGGGGTATCATAAACAGCTCAGACACCAGGAGCTATATGTGGAAACTCTTTTGATAGGTGATAAGAAATGTGAGTATAGACTATTTGACTGTTTTTGTTCTAAATAACATTACTTTTCTTGAAACAGGCTGTTTGGTTGCTTTTCCTGGAAGGGACAGATTTGTAAATACTGTAGATAAATAAGATGTTGGAAGGTATTCATGTTTCATGATCATCAGACTGCCACCCAAAAGTGTGATCCAAGAGCATGGTTCCATGCTAAGACAATCCAAGATTTATATGTGGAGGAAAGAGTAACAAAAATGAGGAGGAGGGGCATCAGAGATATCATTAGTTTAGTATCTTAAATTTATCTTGGAAAGATAGATAGAAGCATGTTTTTAAAAGAAGGGTTAACAGGAATTTGAAAAAGCCACATTCCACCCTTAGCATTCTGCTAAATTGTGCATACTTAAACCAACACAGTAACTTTACTATCTAAGTGTTCAACATTTCAAGCTCTAGAGCTTCTATAAGAAAAAAAAAATTGGTTTGGAAAAAGAAAAAAGAGAGAGAGAGAGTTTTCTATGTCAAAGGCCATTGTAAGAAGTTCACTCCATATTTACATATGGAAGCAAAGTATCTTAAGGAGTTTCCTTTATGAATAATTTGCTGTATGTCAGTATATAGAAAAGTTTACCATATGATTTGATCATTCTTAGACGTCTTTTTTTTTTTTTTTTTAAATCATGCCATATGCTGAAAATTATTACTTAGCACATTGGCAGTTATGTTACTTGGACAAAAAAAGGCAATTGTATTACTTTGACAAAACAATCACAGTATACTGTTCCTAAATAAACACATCTACCTACACAAACTTTTTAAAGAGTCCTCTTACAGATATGAGATACTGAGATAAGAATTTTTATTGATTTGTATCCCTAGGGAGGGAAATCATGGGGTGCTTGTACACATGATGGTTATCATGATGTATACATGAAAAAATATAATCTGTGTGGTTTAATGGCATCACACATTACACATGTGCCAATTTTGGGGGTTTTAGATGAGCTTGCTTTGTTCCAAACTAAACTACATCCAGATGTAATTTAGTTTGCAATGATGCAGTGCAGCTGTCAGCTTGCCCCCTGACTGTGGGAGAGGTGAGCAGGCTCCGCAGAAAAAAAGGACCAGCTTTCAGCAGAAGTGGCAAGTGGCCCGATCCTTTTTTTTTTTTTTTTTGGTGGTGTCTTCCCACCTCTCCCATATGACTGAGGTCGAGCTGCCAGCAGGCTGAGTGGCCCCTGAACTGTATGTGTGTGTGTGGGTGGGGGTGGGCTGGTCCAGTCCTTCCCTCTGCAGTGGCAGCAGCCCCCCGCCCCCCACAGGGCTGGCTGGGTGGGCAGCTAGTGGTCCAGGTGCTGCCCCAGCTCAGAGGCTGCACCTGGCCTGATTCAATTCTTCTCTGTGCCTGCCTGCTGGAAGCCCACCGGGTGATGCTGCCTGGGCAGGCTCAGGGAGCAGTTGGATTGGGCCAAGTGCTGCTAGGATTGGGCCCCTCACTGTAATGAAATGGTGGGTTTCAATTAAAAACCCACTGTTTCAATTTAGGGGGTATAGAATAAACCCTGAGAACTAAACCCTATCATGTGTACAAGCACTCATATTGTTTATTTCTTCTTAAATAGCCATATAATATTGTTTTCAATACAGTAGAAATCTTCTATACAGTTTGTGTCATCTAGAGTCAGTATTAGATTCAGTGTAATGAAAGTTGTATAGACAAAATAATTTTCTGCACAAAATGGGTCATATTTGTTCATTCCAAATGAGACAACCTGACAGCTACATGAAAGATATATCTAGGGGGTATTCTGCTGATTATCTATAAATCCATGCAGAGATTTAGCACATGTACACAGACTTCAACATACCACAGAATAAGTATAAAAATGTACAATTTTATGCTATGATCTTGTCTGCAATGTCATGAGATTCCTTTTGGTTTGATAATATATGTGTTAATATACAAAGGACATAAGCAAAAGGGAAGTTGTATTCATTTGTCTAATTGAGAAGAGATCACTCTAGTGTTCTTTGATTTTATAAGAACAGCAAAAAAAGTATAATAATGTAATAAAATAATAAAACAGAGTATGTTGTTTTAGGTTAAGTTGGTTAATACCTGGACAAAACCATTTAAATGGAGCCTACACTATTTAGAGGCATCCACAAACTGTTTGCTTAGATCAGTGTAAAAATGAAAACATCTGTAACACCCTAGACCTATTACTAAGAGACAGGATGGTCCCTTTAAATCCAGAACCTTCCAGCCACGGCCGGCTGCTCAAGTACGGGTTAAGGCTTAAGCCCTGCCAGCCTGTCAGGTGACAGAAAAAGGAAGGCCAGGATCCCACAAATGGCAAATAGAGAAAGCCAGAGGGGTAACAGGGAGGGGGACTCCCAATGACCATGGTGCCACGGCCACAGCCTCTGTTGGAAGACTCCAGAAGCATGATCATCTAAAGTAAGCCGGCATGTTGCCTCTCTTATTTCTTTACTATCATGTTTTTATTATACGGCCATAGAAGCCTATGTTTTGTGTTGGATGTTAACACCGGTGGTTTGGGTGAGGCTATTTGGGGAAGGAGGAGGTCTCATTGGGGACCCACTGCAGCATGGGGACCCCAGCACCAGAGAGGGTGCAGTACTCAGGGTGAGCAGGCCCCAGCGCCAGAGAGGGCACAGAAGCCTGAGTGAGTTTTGTGAGCTAGAGCCTTGGAGCCAAGCCCTGATTAGTGGGTTGTGTTTTTTTTTTTCTTTTTGTGGCTGATGGGCCTAGCTGGAGAGAAGGGGAGTAAGCCCACAGCGACTGAGACCCCAACATAAAGAGGAATTTATAAATACCATCTGTGAGGCTTGGGCTGTGGTATAGGGGAGGAACAGAACTGCAGATAGTGCCCCCTGGCATCGGGGCATAAAAATGAGCAGCCTCCCACTTAATTAACAACAATTAATTAACAACAAGGTGTGGCAGGTGAGAAGACAGTCACTTGGCCCAGAACAGGCAGGTGGGGCCACCAGTAGATGGACCCTGAGCAGGTCTGCCCTGTTACACCATCAATCCCAAAACATATTTTATTAAAAGCAGGGCAATGTTAGGTGTACACTGGACATCAAAATGTTCCTGTGGGTAGCCATCAAAACCAGCAACACAGCTTTCAATTTGGTTTTATTTCTGCTAAAACTGATGAAATCATTTAAGGAGTGCAAAAACAATGTAGCAGCCTATTCCAATCAAATGGTGGAACATCTTCAGAATTAAGCCTATAAAATATTTATTCACGTATCTACCATTCATTGAAAAGGATGGAAACCTATATCTGAACTTATTTCATGGCTTCTATGATTTTCTTTAAAGAAAACCCAATATATCTACCCTTCCAACCACATGTAAATTTAAACCTGGCTAAATAAATGTTATTGCAGCCTGCTGAATCAAACTTTTGAAAGGTCAGCTGAACAGCCAACAAATCATATGACAACTGATAGCCAGTTATTTTGTTGCATCTGACATGCAAGAAGCCAGCAGTCCAAACTGTCATCTAAAATTCTGTACTTTCTCAGGATGAGAGTTTTTCATGCCAATTTTTGGCCACAAACTTATTAATATTCAGTTATACACCCCTGAAAATAGTGTTTGTAATGGAAATGGTGACAGATCTTTAAGTACAGCATCATGAATAGTGACAATATAATTACAGGTAAGAATTTATTGAAGTAAACATCTCATTTATGAAGTGTCAAACAACAGGCAGCAGAGAGCAGACTACATCTCTGAGACTTCAGCTAGCAACAGGGCTGATTGACAGCAAACTTATCTGCCACCAAAAGCCAACAAACCTGAGAAAAAGAAATTTTCTGAAATCAAATGAGAACTGTGTGGTCCATCCATGCTCCTTAAATGCTCTTTGCCCTACAGGGGGAAACACCCCCCCCCAAAAAAAAAACCCCACAGCCCAATAACTGACATTGCATTATCTTCAATTAACCCCCGAGTTTGAATTGCTGCTAAAGAGTTGCTTTAATAATGCTAACTAGTGAGTGACGTCCATTTTACAGAGAGATCGTTAGGTTATATTATGAAGGAAAAATATAAATCCTAATTTCTGCAAGGAAAATTTCTAACCCCAACTGCATCTGAAATGGACTTTGAGGGTAAATACAGACAGTCAAAAGGCCTGAGGCTGAATCAATTCTATCCTCACAAGTTAGTCTAAGCTGTATAGATTGAACTAATAAGCAAGTGAACAGACATTTACTTTTGATCTTGGAAATGTAGCCACCTACTTGCAGTGGTCCAAGGACAGAAGCTGGGGGGTACTAGACCATGCGTCTTTGCTGGGCTCGAGCAGACAGATTTACCAAGGCTAGCCCACTTACCCTGTGAGGGGTGTGTGATGGCCAGAACCTAAAGGGTTAATGAGCAACTTATAGCAAAAAAGAAATCTGCTTTTTGAGAGTATCGGATAAAGGCACTGTCCCAGGGGGGCGGGGGCACTGGGAGACCCCCACGGCGGCCAAAGGGTCTGCTTACCTCCCGCAGGGCTGGAGGAGACGAGGAAACCCCATGCGCCGGCAGCGCCAGCGCGGGTCGTCAGCCGGGCGTTTATCGGCTGTGGCGGAACGGCGGGAGCGGGGCACGCCGGACGGGAGAAACAAATGGCGGCCACACCGAGGTAGCGGGGCGGCTGAAGGGAGAGAGACGGGGCGCGGAGCCCCAACGAGCAGGGGATCAGCCGCCGCCCGCGGAGTACGGGACGACGCCGAACGCCGAGTAGAGGCGGAGCGGGCCGCGAGCAGCACGGCAGAGCAGGCTGTGAGCAGCGCAACGGAGCACCCGCGGAGTGCGGGACAACGCCGAGTAGAGGTGGAGCAGGCTACAAGCAGCGCGGCAGAGCAGGTGGCGAGCAGCGCAGCAGAGCAGGCTACGAGCAGCGCGGCGGAGCAGGCTGCGAGCAGCGCGGTAGAGCACCCGGGAGTGAGACGACGAAGGGCGAAGTCAGTCCCATGAGGGGGGCAGCAGCCAGCGGGGAACCCGACACCCAAGGCAGCCAGAGCCGCGACAGCTGCGCCGAGAGTGGGGCCAGCTGTACCCCGCACTATGGAGCCAACGGCGCGGGTAACTGCGGCAGGAACTATTGGGGGAGCAGAGGGGACATCTGCATCCCAAGGAAGGAGGGACCAGGTCAGCATCCC
>NW_005842750.1:611132-627477 GCF_000455745.1 Alligator sinensis | reverse complement strand
AGCGCGCTGGCACCGGGGGATGCCCCGAGGGAAGACCCCCCACTGATAGAGTCATCAAAGTCATGGCAGGCGAGTTCTGGGGTCTCCCTTTATACCAGATGGGGCAAATCCTGGGGTGTACCAACGAAGTCCGGGTGTGCAAGATCTTGGGTCCGGGCGAAGGCGACGCGCGAACTCCTGGTCGAACGGATGCGGGTACAGGCACATAATAAATATTGGCTAAAATAGAGCTTATGAAACCATTTCCTGCAAACGCTTCCTGCCTGTCTGAAGTATAACCATTAGGTTAAATTTAACTGTTTGTATTGGTCATGAGGTGGACATAAGTTTTAAAAACCAGAACTAAAAAATATAAAACTGCAGACTTAACTGATTTAATAAATTTTTGCTTAAGGTTAGTAAGATTAACAAACCTAACCACAAGGTATAATTAACACATCTTAAAAAAATTGTAAGTAGGATGGATTTGGGTGGGAAAGATGCTAATTTCAGACCCCAAAGTGATGTGGTGTGATTTGCTTATTGGGTAAACCCAAGCTTGGGTAGTAACCTATTATAATAATTTCTAACACCTTTTAACCCCATAGGGTAACAGCTGTAGGGTAAGATTGTGAGTGGTTCTAAAGCCAACAGATTAGGATAGAACAGGATATAAAAGAACACACACATTAAATGACCAGCAGGAAGGACAGAACAGAATGGTCATTGCTGTCCCATGTCCCCGGATCCCTTACTCCCAGTATGAACGAGGACCAGATCCTGACTGAGGGATCTTCCCCAGTATTTCCTCTGACAGCGTGGATCGGGGATGCTTGACTTCGCTGAATCAACTTGACATGTACCTGACACTGAGGGACTATTGATAAGTTGCTAAGTGGGAACTCTTTGTTAACTTGCCTGTCTGTTTTTATTATCACTGCCAATTTTTTAACTTTCATTGTTATGTTGTCTGTTTATTAGCTTAGCCTTTTTACTAACTGTTATACGTGTAAACTATATTTTTTGTTGTTATAAGTAAAATGTATTTTTACTCTTATAAGTGAAACTTGCCATTGCTTCACTCCCAACTCCACCTCCTTGATCCCGAACCAAGCAGCCTAGTGGCTGATACAGTTGCAGCACTCAGTCAACCTGCAACTAAATTGATAAACTCACAGTGCCCAGCTGACATGTGACAGGGGTCGGATGTTTGCAGGAGAGATACGCTGAGAGTTAAACTTGAATTGTGAGTAGATCTGGGACAGAAGTTCAATAAACTGATTTAACCTAAATCAGTTAAGTCTGATACTACATTCATCCAGGTTTATCCAAAACCAGTTTTGACCCTTTTGAAAGTGGTTTATGTGAACTGAACTTCTATTGTATTACAGATTTGAACCAGTTTCCAATCACTTACACCATTTTATGTGTAACTTCTGTCCCTAGCCTCAGTGAATATTATGATGACCAAATGAATAAGGACCATAAGTAGCACAAGTTTAGAACCAAATTAATAAAATCATTCTGAAGTTTCAGAAGAGAGAAAACCCCTTTTATATATGTCAGCATTCCCTATTATTTTGAGGAATGCTGAAGGGAACCTCTTCTTGTAGGATTGCCCCTGTAAACAAATCTGAGAAATATTAAAAACTGCAAGATTAATAGCCTGTTTGCCAGTGTTGAAATATGTTTACCAATACCACCTGTAACCTTCATCTGGGTGCACAAAGGGGTGACAACTAGTATAGTAGCTTTAAAGATGCTCTTACTTGCAAATAAAAGCATGAGTGTCAGGGTGGCGACATACACAAAACATAGGTCTTTCTTTCATAGCATAGGACACCAAGGATAGAAAAGGGTTTGTAAAACTGATAATAATACAAAAATACTTAAAGCCATGAAAATTCAAATCCATACACATTTTGAAACAGGGTAAAGAGTGTTCCTGCTAAGACTGCAGTCACACACCAGGAATAGCACCAACCACACACATACGAACAAAATCCATTAGGTCAGTATGGGCCTCAACTATTAGAAAAAGCAATTGTAATAACCTGAAACTATTGTCTTGTCCTCTTGACCTTAAAGGTTCACTGCCATTTCTCCATGCAGCAAGAATAACGTGAAACATTCCATCTTTCTATGACATGATGAATGAGCTTCGATTAAAAGTAGCTAAGAGAAGAAAAGCCAGTAATGTGTTTTATACAGTCACTGATCAGTTCTTGACATGTAATATTTCATTTGCTTTAGGACATTAAGAGATGTTGTGTACCTAAAAACAACAGCTTGTGTGATAGTACATCTATCATTACACACATCATAAAAACAAGAAGACATAAATTTGTTTCTGCCTGTTAAAGTCTAATTACCTGTAAAATCATTACTTGGCACTTTAACAAATTGACACAATCAACTTAATGATCCTCAACATGATAAAATTTCCAATGTGTTTCTGCCTGCTGTATGCCCAAACCATAGTAAATGTTTGCTGATTTAGATGACATCATATGAAGGGTCAGTCCTTATTTTTTTTCTGCTAAGTATTAGTAATGCCACTGCTGTTACTCATTAGCTTATATGTACCATGCAAATCATTTCCATGGTTTAAAATAACAGTTTACACAGAACAGTTCTACTGCCCTCTGTTCAGAAGCATGCTAAATAATGGTGTAATATCGTTTCTGTTCCACAATAAGTAGATGTGTGTTGTAAGTGCTAAAAATAGTGCCGCAGAGGTGGAAATGTGTGACATGTTATTAGTTTCCAGGATATGTTTATACACTACATAGTAGTTGTGTCTACATGAGACACTAAGTGCGCAGTAGCCAAATAATATTGTGCAGTAGTGCATCACAGCACTAATAGTACTGCACTACTGCACAGTATTATTAGGCTACTGAATAGTGTTGTTACTTAAAGGAGTTTGCTGGCACTATTGCACAGTAACTCTGTTTACTGCACATTTATTGAGTACTTGATTATACAAGTACTCAATAAATGTGCAGCAGCATCTTGTGTAGACGGGCTGAGTTAGTAGCAATATCCATAAGATAAACTTCAAGAACTATTGAAAAAATGAATTTATTAAAACCTTTGGGTCATCTTGACTGACCTTTGTCCCCTAATAGAAAGTTAGAAGCAGCCTTTGGGAACATAAAAAAAATATCAGTATTTGGTAAAACAAACAAAAAAATATGGCTTTTCCTTCAGCAAAATCAAATTGATTTGATATCACAGGAGGAACAACCTTGGGTCTTTAAATCAAGAACAAGTTTAAGGTTCAGTATATTTTAATCCAGTAGGGGTATAAACTATGACATTATACCATGAAAAAGGGAGAGATTCCTAGCTTTAGGTCATAGGTCTGAAACACCCAAGCCCTGGTACTTGCAGCCTAACTCAAGAGTAACACAGAATTGCTAGTAGATAGCTTGCTTAAAAATGTCTGGACAGGAAAAGGGAATCACAAGTTAGATTTATTTCTGAAGTCAATAGATAAATATTCTGGAATACAATAATTAATGCTACCTTTACTTCTGTCTCTCTGGGAAGAGGCAGAAGTGTTAAATGAAAAATGAAGTGAATGTTAGGATTCCCTAAGAACATCAGAAATAACCATTAAGCACAATTCTTCACACTTTGAGCAATTGCAAATAAGATACAATATGCCCTAATAAGCTTGACTATATCACATTCACCTCCAGATGTCCACAATCTTTCATAAACAGCTTTAGAAACAATTACAACACATAATGTGGGAAATGACAATTATGAAATGCCAATGAAAGTACAGAAAATCAGAATGTATTTTACTTACCACATAAATGTGACAGATGTTTGCTGTGTAGACAAAAAAAACCGCCAAAGTGATTATACATAAATTGGCACCTACTAAACAATTGTTCTATTACCTAAAGACTTTGTGGGAAGAATTAGCTTGTAAAAAGAAAAATGTGATAGGAAATGGATGTTTGCCATATAACAGACTTTTTATGTAAATATATCATTTTCACTGACAGAACAGCCTACTTTTTTGTATTAACGATAGTGTTAATACTACCACACCTCGATATGGGTTATTGTAAATGAAAAGCGAAACTAAAAATCACTATATAACTGATTTAAAGGAACTATAACAACACAGCAGCTACAACTAAAGTTGTAACTCAATTTGAGACCTAAAAGTAAGTGCATTTCCTGATGCTGAAATTAAAAAGATTTAGGATTTAGGATAGACTATGCTGTAGTTGCTCCTCTCTCCCCGCATTGATGAGGATACAACTCAAATAACTGTCACGCTGCCAGTGTCTCAGGATGTTAGTGCCTATCTGGATGTCCATTACGTGAATGCCCTCTCCCATCTCATCATGGCTACAGGATTCACATACATCAATGGAACCT
The DNA here is from genome assembly GCF_000455745.1 of Alligator sinensis. NCBI lineage: Eukaryota > Metazoa > Chordata > Crocodylia > Alligatoridae > Alligator > Alligator sinensis. The sequence goes on along the minus strand of NW_005842750.1, from coordinate 623,094 downwards.
TTGCCCCCACCCTCGGATGTGCCTCGTTTAAAGCCCTTTTCAAAAAGTCAGCAATTTCCATAAAGAAGAGCTTCTTCCCTCTGGCTGTGAGGTGAATACCATTTCTTGCATGTAGACCACTCTTGTTGAACTGCATACCATGGTGGAGGAATCCAAAGCCTACATGGTGACACCATCTCCTAAGTCTTCAGTTGACCTTCTCAATGTACTCCTCCTTCTAACAGCTATGGCCTCTGACTGGAAGGACTGAGAAGACCATTTGTGTTCCTAGTTCCTTGAGCTTCACCCCCATGGTCATGTAGTCTCTCATGATTCTACCATGGCTGTTTCTTACCATATCATTAGTACCCATGTGCACAAGGAGCATGGGGTAGTGGTCAGTAGAGTGGACCAGTTTAAGGATCCTTGCTGTAACATCTCTAATCCTGGTTCCTGGAAGGCAACAGACCTCTTGAGCAAAGAGGTCTCAATGACAAGTGGCTCCTTCCATGTCCCACAGCAGGGAGTCTCCCACAACAATCACCCTTCATTGTTTCCTTGATGAATGCTATGCATGAATATTATCTATGTCAAATTAAGATCAAAACTAATTTCCTTTTCTAAGACCAGTTTTCAACCCCACTCCACAATTTCCTTAAAACAGATAAGGCTTTCCTGAAATATTGGATGCTATACCTAATCCCAGAAAAAAGGTTTTTTTGGGAAATGTTATAAAAAAATATTCATGAAGTGAAATTCTGTGCTTTACCTCTAATTGCTACATTACAACATCACAAAAAATGCATAGTCCAAGAATACAGGCTATGATGGTTATAAACTTAAGTGCCATCGGAAGACTTCTATTTTAAGTTTGAATCCTTTTAGCTTGAATTATAATAGCTGTAGTTGGCTTTTAGCTGTGTTACATGTACATTAGGCTACGTGGGCCCATGTATATGCAACAATTTTTGCCCTTTCATATGCTGCACCTGTGTGTCTGTTTGCACAAGTGGGATTTCCTGATGTTGTAAGAGTATTTTTTGTGCATTAAACTAAAACTTGGATGTAGTTTAGTTTGGCTCACTGGGAACTAAGTGTCATGTCCATGGATTCATTGGGTGCAAACACAAAGGCACTCCAAGATGTGTAATGAGCCTCTTTGTCCACCAGATAGTGCTGAGACTTTAATGTAGTTCATCCCTTTGAATTGCTTCCACTTTTTTTTTTTTTCTTGTGTAGCCTTTTGTTTTCTTTTTCTGGTTTCTGGCTCCCTGCCCTCACAGTGTTATGGCAGGGCAGGGACACATGCACAGGGCTGGTGGGGTCCCAGGCTGTGGGACCAGTGCTGGACCATCTTGCTTTTCTGTGGCCCCAGCCACGGACCTGGCTTAATTAGTTTGAAAACCTAATGTGTGTAAACACAGGGCAACACTGCAAGACTTAATTCATTTGAAAACTTAGTATGTGTGAACACAGATGTGATGCTCCAAAATAAACAAGTTTAAATTTTATGAACCTATTTAGTTTAATTAGGATTAAAACCCAGTGTGTGTACAGGGGCCCCATTAGTATAAGTGATGCTAAGGGAAATAGGGTAAAAAACCAACAAAACAAAACCAAAAAAAATCACAGGTGAGAGAAATTTCTTGAAAAGACTACCAGTCTTAGGACATCAAATCTTAATTAAGGATTCAGGTCAGCATATTCTAGCTTGAATAACAGAACGATGCAAGAATGTTTCCTCTCTGACAACATTTGACAACATTTTAGTCAAGTAATGTTGTAAGCCTTTGTTTAAGAAGGAAGATAAAATAGGTTTAATGCTATGATATGTTTCTGTGCCATCTTTTGCTGAAGTTCCCACCTGCAGACATAATGAAGTACTTAGAACTTAGTCTCTGAATTTAGTAAGATCCCCCTAACAAGCTGGCCACCTCTTAGAAATTCTTAGGATTTTAAGATATTTAGGCCAGCTTTACAAATGTCAAGTATTGCACAATGAACTGGTTAACTGTGCAATTATCTGCAGACCAGGTACATATACAAAACAGCTATCATGCCATAAAAAGCTCAATCAACTATAAAGAGAAAGATAAAAAAGATGTACTGACTTTATAGCTGATTGCTATTAAGCTTTAATTTGTACATGTTGCAGGGTCTCCTGTGCTGATGGAGCTCCCAGGCTGTAAGAGTGTATCTGCTGTTCACCTCTCTCCTCAGGACTCGCCTGCCATGACTAAGGAGATGGAAAAAAAGGTTTGATGTTACTCCCTGAGGGAAGGAGTAAGAGACATCAGACCACCCAGTGAAGGGTTTCACCAAGTGCCTATTTTGTATTTTTCTGAAACAGCTTGTTCTCCTCTCCAGTGCCCCAAGGGCAAAATCTTATGCCTAACCCCACCTTTTATCTCTGGTGGTAGTCATTATCCCCTCACCTGCTCCCAGTGTGCCAATCTCCTCCTTGCTGTGTCCCAACTTCCCTATTCACCTGTGCCTAGGTTTTACTTAAGCCCCCTGTTACACACCTTCTCCCTTTTGTCCCAAAAAACCTAAGATCTGCTGAGTCTTCACCATCCTTGACCTGGCCAGCTGGGCTCATCACCCTTGAACCCATGTTTATTGTGTCTTCAGTGCATAACAGGAAGTCAACTCTCCTTGCTCTTTTTCCCTGCCCAGTGCTTCACTGTAAAATAAAAGGATTGTAAAACAAGATACCATCTCATTAGTCTGGCATTATCAAGCTTGGCAGATCGTGTGTAGGGGTGCATGGTCTGTGATTAATGCAAAGTTTCAGCCTAGTAAATAATAACAAAATAGTTCCACCCCCCACCTGATAGCCAAACATTCCCTCTCAATTGTAGAGTATCGCGTCTCTGTGAGTGTCAGCTTTTTGATCGCAAAGGCTATCGGTCTCTCTTCCCCCTGATCCTCCTGGAAGAGGATAGCTCCTAATGGTATGGTGCAGGCATCTGTTTGTAAGAAAAACATCTTCTCAAAGTCTGGAGTATAACGCACCAGATGCTGACACAGGGCTGTCTTAACCTGTTCAAAGGTTAGGATGGCCTGGGGGTTCCACTGAAGCCTGTTCCTCTAGCCTTTGGTCATCTCCATCAGGGGTGATGACTTCACTGAGAAATCCTTAATAAAATACCTGTAATAATTAGTGAAACCCAGGAAAGATCAGCTGTCTGAGGGTTTGTGGTAATGGGTTTTGTCAGATGGCTGCCACCTTATCAGCTATGGGCTTTATTTTTCCCTGTCTGACCATAAATCCAAGATACTGGGTCTCCTTCTTCCCCAGTGCACACTTCCTGTGGTTCGCAGTCAACCTAGCCTGTTGGAGTTCATTGAGGATCACCTGCAGGTGTTGGCAGTGTGTTTCCTAATCATTGGAGAAGACAATGATGTCATTAATATACATGGTTATTCTTGATGGGGGAGGGTCAACAATTGGTCCATCAGATGCTAGAAGAAGGTTGCCACCCCTTGGATCCCAAAAGGCATCCTCTAAATAGGAACAAGCCCCATGGGGTTCCAAAGCCTGATTTTTCCTTGTCAGCCAGAGCCATCAGGATCTGCCAATCACCCTTGGTGAGGTCCAAGGTTGAAATGTATTTAGCTTGGCTGACCTTCTCCAGCATATCCTCAACCTGGGGCATTGGGAAACCATCAAATGTTGCTATTTCATTTACCTTCCAATAATTGATACATAATCTTATGGCCACATCAGTTTTTGGGAGCACCAGCACTGGGCTTCTCAATGGGCTCCAGGACTCCTTGATGATGCCCAACTTTTTCATCAGCTGGATTTCTTGCTTGACCACAGGCCATAGGTGCCAGGGTAGCCTTCTCCAATGATTACATACAATCTGTCTGGGTGAGGTTTGAATGTGATGTACTACCCCTCTAACTTCCCTGGGGTCTTGCATAATACATCATGATACTCAGATATTAAGGTCTCCAAAGTCTTCTGCTGTTCAGGGTTGAGTCAGTTATCTACCTCCAGTCTCGGTGAGTCCTCCCCTAGCCTTTGCATTTCCCTGTCTCCATCTAGTTCCTTGCACTCAACTGGATCTTGTATTATCCATCCCTCTCTTTGACATCACTTCTTCAATAAGTTAATGTGATAGATTTGTTTTCTCTTAGTGGGCTTGGTCCAAAGCACCTCATAGTTTACTGGCCCCATGCACCTGGTTACTTGGAATGAACCCTGCCATCGAGCTATTAACTTGTGTGGACTTTCAGGTAGTAGTACTAGCACCCAGTCTCCCACCTTCAGTTCTTTCTACAGTATGTGCATCACAGCATTGTTTCTGTTTTTCTTGTCTCTATCCTAGGTTCTCTTGAGCTATCACCAGTGCTTTCTCTAACCTGTCTCAGAAACCAGTCTCAGCCTCTGGCAGTGTTGCCCCATCCGGTAGGGTTCCCATCCTTCACAGATCACAGCTAGGAGGCCCATCAGGTCATGGCCAAAAAGCTCAAATGGAGCATACCCAGTGGATGCTTGAGGAGCTTCCCTGATTGCAAACAGAAGGGGAGGGATCATCGCATTCCATCCCCAAGGGTTGCCCTGCATGCATGTCCTTATCATCCCTTTTAGTGTCCATTTGAAGTGTTCCACCAATCCATCCATCTGGGGTGGTACATGGAGGTCCAGACTGGTTTAATTTTCAATGTATTACATACCCCCACACAGAATCTTAGACAAGAAGTTCTTACCCTGGTCTGTGAGGATTTCCCAGGGAATCTGGACCCACGCAATCCATCTCACAAGGGCACTGGCTATCACGGGACAGTCACTGAGCACAGGGGGATAGCTTCAGGAAGCTGGGTGGCATAATTGATGATTACTAGGATGAATTGGCAGCCTGTCCAGCTGTAGGAACAGGGTCCCACCATGTTGTGGTGATCCTATTAAATGGGCGCCCCAATAATGGTAGCAGTTTCAACAGGGCTTTGGGTGGCCTTAGCCCCTCTGTTTTCTGACACTCAGGGCACTCTGCGCAAAACCTCTCCACCATTTTGTAGAGACCCAGTCAGAAGACCCGTTGTTTCAAATTAGCCTCTGTCTTGTCCCTCCCCAGGTGTCCTCCCATAGGAAGAGTATGGGCTACCTGTAGCAGATCACCCCAGTATTTCTGTAGAATTAGGACCTGCTGTTTCTTGACTCCCTCTTTCTGGTCCTCCAGCCGGTATAGGATGCCCATACTTACCTCAAAGTGGGGGCTCAGCTTCACCTTCTCTGGGTCTACCACCTCTCCCTCTTGTCTGTCCAGCTGGGTCTGCCATATGTTCCAGAACAGTGGCTCCTGCTTTTGTTCTTCCTGGAAGTACCCATTGCCAATAATCTGTTCCAGATCCAGGTCCCTCCCATCTTCCTCCTCCGGAGCCCCAAAGTATACTATCTCTGAATAACTCTGCCATTCTACCCCACTTCTTCTCAGTACTTATGAGACTACTTCCTTCAGATGTGGCCATTCCACTCCCAGAAGCATAGGGCAAGGAAGTGTCTCTGCTAACCCCACCGCAATCTCTTCAGTGTGGCCCATTACTGACAGCCAAAGTCGCCTTCTCTCATAGGTGTAGGAGACCCTGTGCATACAGACCATGCTCACAGATGACTCTGGTCTTCTTAGTTGTGCAGGTACCAGGTCTTCCTTTATCATGGACTGAGAACAACCGGTGTCAACAACCTCAGGGATGATGATGTCTCCCACTCGAACCTCTACTACTAGCTTATTCTGTCATCTGGGACCCTTGTGATGCCCGAAGCTACAGTCCATTTTCTCCTCATGGGGGCTCTCCATTGTTGTCTCCGCTTGGGGTCTGTGTGAGAAAAATTGAGACACCTGCCCCTTTTCACTGCACCTGTAGCAAATTGTTTCTGGCATCCCAGCCTCTGGACTCTTGGACTGGTAGTCAGACCATCTCCCCTTTTCTTCCTTTGCTAGGGCCCTCCAAGTGTTGCCTCATTCTGGGCCCTCCTGACCGTTCCTTCTTGGGGCCCTCTCTCTCTGCTTCTGCTGCAACATAGTTTTCAGCCAAGCATAAAGCTTCTTCCATCATCTTTGGATAATGTTGCCTTACCCAGCATTGAGTGCCACCCCCAAGGTGAGTCAGGGACTTTTCCAGTATAATGCAGTCCACCAGCTCCCTTGTGGACCTGGTCCCTGGTAGGAGACATCACTCCACCAGGTCCCTCAGGGTTTGAGCAAGCAAGCATGGTCATAGTCTCTCTTCCCCTTTTTGGGCCCAGAACTTCTGTCAGTATGTCTCCTGTGATATTTCAAGGTGGTATAGTATGGCCTCCTTTATCTTCCCATAGTCTCAGGCCCCTGATTGGGTGAGGGCCCAGTAGGCTGCCTGCATGGGGCCAATAAGTAGGAGGCCTATGCGCACCACCCAACTGCTTAGGTCCCATTTACAGGCTGCAGCTGGTCTCTCAAAGGCCTCTAAATAAGCCTCCATGTCGTCCTGGGGGGTCATCTTGGGGAACTGGGATCATTCACCCTCCCTTCCCAGGGCCACTTGTTGAGCTTCAATCTTCTCACTTAGGTCTTGTTGCTGAGAGAACAGTTTGATCCTGCCCTCGGCTTCCTGTGTCCATACCCAAACTATCTCCTTCAGTTCTGCTTGCTGTCCTTGCAGCAGCCAGAGGGTAATGTAATGGGCCTGTTGTCAGTCTGCTGGGGTCTGGATGTTCATGGATTCCATGGTTCATAGGTGCTCCATGAGGCTTCAGCATTTTCTGGCCAATGCACCACTTTGTAAGAGTGTATCTGCTGTCCTCCCCTTCTCTCCTCAGGACTTTCCTGCCACAACTAAGGAGATGGAAAAAAGGTTTGATGTTAATCCCAAGGGGAGGGATAAGAGACACCAGACCACCCAGTGGAGGGTTTCACCAAGTGCTTATTTTATTAAAGTGGATACAAGATGTCAGACCGCATTAATTGACTCATTAGCACAGGGTGGCTGGATCACAGATTGAGTAATTGCAGTCTCTCTGCTGCTCTGATGCTGGTTGCAGAAGGTTCTTAACAGCTCCAGCCAAGCTGGTTGTCTCTAGAGCCTGTTCCCCGGGGTTGTGCTCCTCACGTTTTCCCCCTGGGGTCTGACCCACTGCCTGCTGGTCTTTGGGCTCCAGGTGAGGCTTCTTCACCACTCCTTCCCAGGTTGTGGCTCCTTCCCCACTGCTCCAGATGCCAGCTCACAGTGTCAGAGGATTGCCCTATGAGGGATCATGCTCCCTGCCTCCCTGAAGTCTTGCCAGCTGATCTCCAGCTGCTGTCCCTGTGGTAAGTGTTCCCCCCACGTCTCACTGGTCTGGGGTCATTTTCTCATGCTTCTGTTTATGGAATCCCTTATCCTCCTGGTGGCTCCACTGAAACAGCTTCTCCTTCTTCTCTCCAGTACCACAAAGGCAATGTCTGATGCTTAACCCTGCCTTTTATGTCTGGTGGTAGTCATTATCCCCTCATCTACTCCTGGTGTGCCAATCTCCCCCTCGTTGTGTCCCAGCTTCCCTATTCACCTGTGTCTAGATTTTACCCTCAGTAACAGGGGTTTTGCTTAAGCCCCCTGTTACACAAGCATAGGGGTACACCAAGTCCCATGTAAAATGCCTCAGTTCTAGCAAATGAAATGCCCATTATCTGGGGGTTTCAGGCACCCCAAAGCCATAAGGATTGCAGCAACTTATATCCCTAGTACTCAGGGGTGCAGGAAGCCCCATAAATGGAGGATCACTGCAGGAGAAATCTCCTCACTGCTGGTCTTTGGGCTCCAGGTGAGGTTTCTTTGCCTCTCCTTCCCAGATCACAGAAAGGAAACCCTTGGGGCTGGAAGACTACCATAGGGGTGATCACCACCCTATGGGTTCAGGAAGCCTGCAGGGCAGGAAGAAAGCACCATGCAGTGATCCTCCAACCCCAGGGGTTTCCCCACACCTTTTGGTCAGGGGTACTGGCCTGCAGTGATCCTCTGGCCCCTGGGGTTTCCTGCATGCCTTGGGCAGGGAGGCTGCAGCAGTTATCCTCCATCCCTGTGGGTTTATGGGGTGCCCTAATGGCTAGGAGCCACTCCCAATCCTGGGCTTTCCCTGTACTAGCAGTAAGGTGCAATGGGATCTAATGCATGATCCCACAATCACGCCTCTTGCCATGCATGGTAGGAGGTGTGATTGTGTGAATTGCGCATTAGTTTCCATCATGCCTTTACCTGCACATGTAGAGGAAGGCAGAGATTCGAAATGATAAGTCTGTGGATTTGTGCTTGGAGGATAAAAGTATGTCATGATATATATTGAATTATTCTTTATTTGATAGTAATACTTACAACTGGAGAATTCTAATAAAGTCTGCTTAGTTGCTCCACTGCTGGAGTGATTTTGCATGAGAACATGGCTGTCAAAAACACCCTCAGACCCTTACAACTACTCCAGGGGTCAAACACTTCCAAATTATAAGCTTCTCAGCAGACTGGAATGGTTCCCAGTAGGCTGTGAAGCACTAAGGAACACAACAGTGCATAGTGCTTAGACCCTCTCTGGTACTACATTGCTGTGGCCCTTCCCCTAACATACTTGAAAGGCCTAAACCCAGCCTATAGCTTTCATGCTTGCAGAGTGATGCTAGGCAGTTAGCAGTACATCCATCTGTTACCAAATTTGCCCATTACTTTGGGGTGTGCTCATGTATCTGAGCACACCCCAAAGATCTGTAAAAGATCTTTTTCTTTGAAGAGACTTCATGGAACGAATCATAAACAGGTGTAATGTGTTGGCAGCATTTTAACAATGTATATATATATTATTATCTCTTCTAGATTTGTATAGTCATAGGTTGCTATACCTGTTCAGAAGATGGTTACTTGATAAACACACATTTGCAAACGTACTATATTCTTAATATAAGATGATCAACCAATAAAGTAAAACATATGATAGTTACTTTACTGAAACATTTTGTTCCCATCTGTAGAGGTAATGGTTAAGACGTATGCTCTTTTCTGCTGGAGAATAGTGTGGGAATAACTATAGCATATACACATATTAGTGATTTGGCTAGTAAATAAATAGCTTCTAAATTCAGAGCAAAACTGTATAGGTACCTTAAGCTGAATAAATGCATTTAACATTTTTTGGAGAATTATCCCAGGTTTGTTCTCCTGGTACAGAAACTTACCCAGGACTGTGTGTACAGACATTTGAATGTTGAGTCCCTGAAGAGTGGAGACCCTGTAGTGCTGACACTGTATAGCTGGGAGTAGGGTGGGGGGAGGCGAGAGGAACCGTGTGCACACATCTTGGTGGGCTCTGCAAGTTTCCTTACTCTGCCTGGTGACAGATGGAACCAGTGGTGGTTCATAGAGGGTGCGTGTGCACCCTCTGAGAGCACTGATGCACACCCTGACTGGCCACACTCCCCACTTGGTGATGGGGGGGGCAGGCGGGAGCACTGGTGCCCACCCCTGTGAGCTCCAGCTGGGGACTGGGAGCACCAGATGTAGTGCCACGGCCATTTCCAGAAGCATTGTGGCTGCTTCTGGGAGGGCCGTGGCCACATCCCAGTCAGTGAGGTGAAATTTTCTTGGCCATTTTTACTCTGGGAGAAAAAGCCTAAAGATCTGTACACTTATGGATTCTCCTGGGACAGCAGTAACCCTGCAAGGAGAAACAGAATGTCTGTAGATGAGGCCTTAAATCAAACACCATTACAACTGCTTCCTACAGGGCTATGCTAAAAACTTCCTAAAAGGCAGTTTCCCACAAACTTTAACATATCACAGAATTTCAAATAACTACAGTAAACTGGGGAACTGGAAATAAACAGCAACGTTCTGTCAGTATGAGGTAGCTTTTTACTATTACTCTAAAAATCTCCTGAATGATTCATTTACCACTTCTAATCATGGAATATCCTGAGGCACAGTCATCTCAACCAGCTGTACCTTTTTAGTCAAAACAAGCAACTCAGTACTGCTCATTTTCCTCCAGTCTAGGGTCTGTAAAATGTGTCACCTATCCCTTTGCGTTTAGTGATAATTTTGGGTGAGGACTTCATACAATTTCCTGGTAACATCTTGAGAGGCCACTGATAATTGTATTTATTATCATAAAAAGTAGAACTTTCATGAAGTAGTAGAAGCTCCTGGGACTACAAATTAAAATTGATTTTTTTCAGTTTGGTTTTGCCTTATCTGTTTTTCTGTCTGCATATCAAACCTCAGTGTCCACTAGCACAGTTATTCATGTTTTCAGTTGCTGCTGCTGATTTGTTCAAGACCTGAAAAACTTGCTTTATTGGTTCCATTCTATAATATAAGATATCTAAAATTTAGATCAGAATCTAATTCTAATTTATATGGGACTATTATTTGTGTACACTTTTCCACTAACCCGGTGAAATGGGGGCCTGTAGTGACTTGTTCAAACTTACTTACTGCCTGATACCACCAATCTTTAAGACCTACTATACCAGGTATACCATATTTAGGAAAGATGCAATCAGTGCCATCAGCTGTTTAGCTGTAATACCTTCAAATGAGGCTACTGCAAGGAAACAACAATAATAGTCTAGAGCAAGCTCATGATATATTCTAGCTGGCATAAATAAAATTATATTTGCTCTGCTCTGATAGCACTAACAACAGGGTCCTCTGGTGACTTAATCTGTAATTTTGTCATTTCAATAAACCTAACAAATTTCTCAATCACTGTTCATTTACTGTAAGTGTAAAACACCTCTGGTGGTTGCCTGATTTTTCAGTGGCTGTGACCTATGTGTATCTTTTTAAACATGTTTTTTCTGTAATACGCTTTAGGCTCTAAACAGACACCTCATTTGGAGGTGGTCAGGATTGTCCTGGGTTTTAACTTAAATTTTAACCTCTGCCAGTAGGTAAACAGTGAGAGCACACAACCTAACAGACTGGACCCTGGAATGACTCAATTAACTTGAAATAGCCACAATTAACTAATAAATATACACAGCATTGTCCCAGGTGAACCGTGTTAGCACATTTTACCTTGCATAATTCACAGGCACATAAAAGTGGGGCAATGGACTCATACAACTGTAGGATCCCAGAACAAACAAACAAACAAACAAAAAGACAGGATAAGATCAAATGTCCTCAGACCCCCAGACACTGTGAAGTCCTCCAAACTTATCTCAGCAAGAAACTTGCAGATTTTAGGATTGAAAATGATGGACACGTGTTGAGGAAGATTGGCAAACTCTAAAGGAGGCCACCCATGAGGCTTGCACAAAATCAATTGACTATCATCACCTGATGCCATCAGGACTGGTTTGACTAAAACCACGCTGAGGTAAAATCCCTTCTTAATCAGTAGAGGAAAGCTTTCTGTGACTGGAAAAACCATCATGCATCCAGTTAGAAGCAAGGAACTTTTCAACAACTTGAAGCTAAAGCCCAGAGGAGGGCTCAAGAAATCAAGAACAAAAGGTGGGAAGAAAAGGCAAAAGAAATCCAACAATTTGTTGACAATCATGACATGCAGAGTTTCTTCAGCACAATCAAGGCTGTGTGTGGACCAAGCTCTTGTGCACTCATCCTGCATATTTTTGAAGATGACAGTACATTCCTCAAAGGCAACAAGTCCATCAAAAACCTTTGAAGGACCACTACCAAGAGCTCCTGAACTGGGAATTGAGGTGACTGATGAAACCATTTAATCCACCCCACAGCATCCAGAAAGGGAAGCACTTGCCAGTCTACCAACCTCTGAAGTAGTTCACCAGGTGATAAGACAGATGAAGAATAACAAAGCATCTGGACCTGATGGCATAAGAGCTGAGTTCTTCAAAGTTGGTGGGGAAATTATGACCAACAAGTTCCACATACTGCTTCTCAAGATCTGGAACACTGAAGTAATTTCCACTGACCTAAGGAGTGCAATATTGTCACCATTTTTTTAAAGGAAGATAAATCTGTCTGTGGAAATTGAGGTATCACTTTCATC
>NW_005842750.1:582143-611122 GCF_000455745.1 Alligator sinensis | reverse complement strand
CTACTGCTTCCTCTTTCTGAGAAAATCCTTCCTGAGTCTCAGTGAAGCTTTAGACTATCAAGGGATGCCACAGACATGATTTTGTGATCTGGCAGGTCCAGGAAAAATGTCAAGAACAACACCAGGAACTGTATATGGCCTTTATTGATTTGACCAAAACCTTCAACTCTGTTAAGTGTGAGGCTTTATAGAAGTTATTGTTGAAGTTTGACTGACCAGGGAAATTTATCACCATCCCTTATGACCAGATGACCACCTTCATCCTATACAGTGGCTCCACTTCAGAGCCCTTTGCCATTTGAACTGGCATCAAGCAGGGCTGTGTGATCATATCAATTTTGTTTTCCATCTTCCTTGTGGTCATCAAGATACTCTTCTGTGACCATCTGTCACATGGCTTTGGCATCAAGTACAGGATGGATGGGAACCTTTTCAATCTGTTCCTTCTCTGTACCAAAACCAAAGTTACTTAGGCCTCAATTGTGGACTTTAGTAGCTGATGAGTGTGCTCTCATTGCACATACAGAGGAGGATCTGCAGATGACCCATAACTTCTTCTCAAGCATACCAGTGTCTGGAACTGACCCTTGACACTGGAAAAACAAAAAGGTTCCTCACCAGCCTGCTCTGGGCCAATCAATCCCCCAGCAAAAGTCCTCACTGACAAACAGGAGATGGAGAATGTTGAACACTTTGTATAGGTCAGCAGCTCTCTCTCAAAGAAGGCCAAGATTGACAAAGAGATCCAGTAGAGGATTCAATATGCCAGCTCTGCCTTTGGAAGACTGAATCATTGTGTATTCAATGATCATGACATCAGGACTCGAACAAGGCTCCTACTACATAAGGCTGTGTTAATACCAACTCTTCTCTATGGCTGTGAAACCTGAAAAGCCTGGAATTCCATCAGCAGCACTACCTCTGGAAGATACTTGGTATAAAGTAGGAGGATTGTCACACAAATGCCAGTGTCCTCACTGATATTAGGACCCCCAGTATGGAAGAGTTGATTATTCAGTCTTAGCTGCAGTGGACAGGGCATTGCTTGCACATATCTGATGTATGCTTACCAAAACAACTGCTATACTCCCAACTCAGGCAAGAACAAAGGACATGTGGGACTTCAAGGCAACCCTAAAGGAGAAACATTAATAAGTGTGGCATTGACACCAGAGATTGAGAAAAACTAGGTTGGTATAGAACTACAAGGTGATGCCTTGTGAAAGAAGGTAAATCTGACTTTGAAGAAAGGTGTCTCACTCTGGAGGCAGAAAATGATAGCAAAAGGAGGAAACAAAACAATACAGAAATCCATGGTCTGACCCTCCCTTTAACCACAACCTGTGGTGTCTGCTAGGGAGTTAGTGTTTCTAGCACTGGCCTTCTTATCCATCAATAAACTCATCTACAACTTGAGCTGTAGGAGTAATCATACTCAACTGTCAGGGATCATCACTGCCACTAACATCTATAGGATCTCAAGACAAAAAAAAAAAAATTCTCCCAGGAGAAATTTGATATGTTTGCACCTGGAAGAAACATTATCCTGGTGTCTTTAAACTAAATCCCAGTGTAACAGGGAACCCTTACCCTATTACAGAAAATGGAATGGCCCCTTTGGGAGAAGGGATTTTTGTGAACCAAGGCAGTGATCCAGGCTTTCCAGAAGGTTATCTGATGGGCCACATGACCAGAAGGGGGTAGGGATGTGGGCATATAAGCCCTCTCCAGTGTCAGAGCCAAAAGTCTGTCATTTGAAGTGGAAAGAAAAGGAGCCTTGCATGGGGGCTGCCTGCTGAAGATAGACTGAGCATACCATATGTGTAGATGGCATAGAAACCTGGAGTTGAGCTCAGCCAGGAAGTCTAGTCCTGAAGGCCTCTGGATGCAGAGTTCCTAGCCAGGAGGGCTGCATAGGGGTGCTGGGATGACACCAGAGCTGCTTTCAGGATTTCCAACTCAATACTGGTCCTGCTACACCGGGGCAGGAAATTATTTCAGGCAGAGGGCTGCTTAACCAATTTTGTCAAGCTGTCAAGGGCCACATGGGTAGCCCTGCCCCTTGACAGGTACCCTGTGCCCTGGACACCATCTTGGGACCAATGTAGTGTGGGGTGTTGGGCACAGGGAGGGTGAGGAGCCGCTTTTCCCCCGTGCTCAGAACCAGCAAGTAACCCAGCCCTGCAGCCAACCTGGGCCCCACACAGGCTCTGAGCTCACTCATTGGGGCTGCACCGTGGCGGCCACAGCTGCAGCCCCCTCACTTGCCACACCAGACAGTGTTTACCACTGCTGTCTCTGGGCTGCTTAGCACACAAGCTCTGGGTAGACAGTAGCAGAAAATACTGCCCAGCATGGCAAGCAAGGGGGCCGCAGCTGCTCCTGCTATGGTACAGCCCAGATGGGTGATCCTGGAGCTGATGCGGGGCCCAGGCTGCCAGCAGGGGTGGGTTACAAGCTGGTGCTGAACACAGGAAAAGCAGCCCCTCCCCCCTCCCTGTGGCCAGTGCCCTGCACTGCACGTGCTCACAGCCTTGGTTCCTGTAATTTTTTTACAGGAACCAAAAACAGATAAATCTTAATTTTGTAAAATTTTTAGGAGCCCCTTGGGCCAGATAGAATGGCCCTGTGGGCTGGATCTGGCCCGTGGGCCATATTTTGCCCACCCCTGTGTTACACCCAGGTAAGAGAAGCCCAGTAGGGCTGTGTGAAACAGCACTATTTTTTTTTTTTTACTTTTATTCTGCTGTTTTGACAGGACAATGTTTTGAGTTTGGCTCATTTTGAAGCATTCTTCTGTTTTGTTTCTCTGTTTCGACATTGTTTCAACTTTTTGCCCATAGGCTATATTGGGGAAGCACAAAAAACTGTCTATAACTCTGTCATTTTTTATCAGATTTGGATACAAATCAGAGATGGTAGCCCATTCTGAGGCATGAAGCCTGACAAGTTTTAAGGAGATAGGTGTAGGGGTTTCCGGGAAGCTGTACCTCAAGCTGCTGACAAGCAAACACACACATGTGACATGAGTTTAAGGCACAGAGGGGTGAAAAAAGCAGGCATGGTAGTCCTGCTGAGGCTATGAAGCCTGCCAGGTTTCAAGGAGATAGGTGAAGGGGTTTCTGAGAAACTGCACCTCAGGCTGCTGACAAGCAAAACTCATGACATGTGTGACTTGTGCCCCAATGAGGCCTCCTTCTCCTGTACAGCCTCAGCCTGGCCCACCACTTTAAATAACACCAGGTAATAACTTAGTAAGCAGCACAGTTGCACCAGCAGCATCTCAGGCAGCCAAACTGTCACAGAGCTTTTCTTTCCTTTCCTGCAGGAGCTTCTTCTCCAGCAGCTGCCAGAGAACTCTCCTGGATCAGTCACTGGCCAGCTGCACAGTCACTATCAGATAAGTCCTTCCCCCCCATCTTCCCCCTCCCTCTCCTTACTGTCCATTTCCTTTCAAGCAAGCCCATTTTCAAAACTCAAAATGTTTCAAAACATTTTGACTACCCTCATTTCATTTTGAGGCTGTTTCAGAGCCTTTTGTTTTATTTCAATTTTGCTGTTTTGAGCTTGAAATGACTCAAAACAGCATTAAAGTGAAACATCCAGTGAAATTTCACACAGCCCTAGTTGACACCCTTCTTCCAGAGTACTACTGTCCCCGGGGTCCCCCAGGAAGAGGATCTCCACTGAACCCCTCCTTTCATTCAATAACACCAAGTCATGGCAGGTGAGTTGAGGGGAGGGGCCCCGTGTTGGATGAATGGTACGGCACCTGACATACCCCCACCTTAGGCACTTCCACACTGTAGTTCTAATAAAAATTCACTAGCTAGGAAATGCAGGTTAATTTCCCACAATACAGAACACACACAAGTAGTGTTAACATGCTAAGGATTATTAGCACTTAATCACTAAAAAAATCTTAAAGAAAACATAGTAACTGACAAGCCCACAGAGTAAGATTCTAGGGGTAGAAGGAGAAAGTGATTAAAACTAGTGACAGAAAATGTATTGCTGGATAGGGAGAAAGAAATGGAATAACTTGTGTGACCATATTTTATACAATTGCAAGAAGTGGGACTTTTTGTTGAAGTCTAAGCATTTTTTTAACCATTCTCATTTCTTACTATTTTTACCATTGTTGCGGGTAGGTATTATAGGGCTTGAGTCCTTTCTTGCCTGACAACCTACCCCTTTACAACATCAGAGCGAGATTACAGAAATGGAATTACCTATGTGCTCTGTAAGTCATTCTTGTTTTCCTGTCATGTCTTGATGTTCTAGCTGGGAGACAGTACCTGCAGGTGCTTAGTGAAGTCTCGCTTTGTTGATTTCTTCATGGGGCTCCAACCTCCCCTTTACCCCATCCTTACCACATCCCTGGCCCAAATGGGTGTTGTAGTTCTGAGGCTCTCCCTTGATGGGTGATCACTATTCACCCGTGCCTCTCACTGACAGAGAGAGATATGCTCTCAGGCCTATGGCTCTTCTTTTAGCCGTTCATGATCTTGGCCCAAAGTCCTCATGACGAGGCTTGTCATGGTGTCATATTAACAATGTTCTTTAAGCATCAACTGAGGAAATCAACTTAAAGTTCTAAATTCCATTTTCCACTGTGATATGCCCTTAGATAAATGTATTCTTATGACGAGCTGGACTCTATGGCTTGCCTGTGTCTTACTGTGCCCTTTGGACCTTGAGAGTGCCCTTGCCTGGGCCTCTTCCCTTCTTTTAACCACCGCCCTCTGGTGTTGAGACTGTCCAGGGTCTCATGCCACATCTTGGCTCTAGGGTCTTGCCTCTTCAGGGGAGCCACTCCCTGCCAGTTGATCCATCTCCAGTTCCTGGCCAGTCACCAGGCTGCCACCTGGTGCCACTTTGTTTGGCCTCATGTCACCTTCCAGCTCTTGTCCCCACTCTTCCCCAAGAGGTACCTCACAGTCCTAGTGCAGCCAGTTCTGGTCAGGCCCCAGGCTCCTGTTGCTCTCCACTGGACTTTTCCATCCTCTTGTTTTGTCCACTTTTCACTGGGGTGCACAGCGGGCTCAGGTCTTTGGGGAAACTGCACACACCTTCCTGGCCCCAACCTTCTGTAACAGGTATGCTCCCAGTGGTCACAAGTCACCTCTGGCTGTGTGCTGCCTGGTTGCTTTCACCCCATATTCCCAGGATGTATCTTCAGCTCCACCCCTCCAGTAAGCCACTCTGAGCCTCTGCTCCCCAGCTCTCTTCTTCTTGTGGCATTTTCTCACTGCTTCTCTCATGTTCTGGCTCCCCCAGCTCCTCTGTCACTCCTGGGCTCTGCCCCCTTCTTATCCCAACAAGCAGGTTTAAGCAGCTGCAAAACTGCCGCACTACAGCCTGCCATGCTGATGCTGGTGTCTCTCTGCCTGCTGGGGGAAGGGACACAGAGGAAAACCCCATTTGTTGTCTCTCCCCCTTTCACAGCCCTATTTCATTAAGTGAATTTACTTTGGATTTAATATGGTTTCTGAGGAACATCATTATCATCTGGCCTGATGAGAGGATAATATTTAGTCTCCTGGTTAGATTGTAAAAAGGGCCTTCTACTTAATCTATATGCACATCCTCAATCAGAACCATGGAATAAAGTTACCTTTCTAAAATAAGTGATGATCATTGCACAGGAGAAATTGAGACACCTTATATAGAAAACACAAGTTTGAAATACCAAGGTGATCCCACAGTTTTACCATGCATAGATAGTATATAACGGTAGGAAAATTGCTTTTCATCATATAAAATCTGCCTGTAGACCAGAAGAAAATGAAATATTAACCAAAAATACAATAAGCCAATAAGCAACTTTTCCACTGAGAAATCCACTGTTTTGCATTGGAATGGGTATTTATCCCGATATACTGGAAACTTATTTGAAGCAACTGTTGATAAAGTAATTAACACAGTAATATTAGGAGTATTGCAGATTTAGTTAATACTCTTCAGGCAGGTAATTACAGGATATGTTTCTTTTCTTTTCCCAACCCAGAAAAACATAAAGCTTCATAACGGTGAAGATTAATTTACACATCTTGTAATGGACAGATAAACTGCTGTGTCTGTACATCACAGACTGCTGAATTAGAAAAGGGACATGAGTTGTTCCACATTTTGAAACATTAGGCCACTACTATTTTGATGTCTATAGAGATGGATTTAAGAATCTAAGTTCAGGAAAGATAGATTTGATAAGCCCACTTGATATTGCAAAGTTCTTAAATGGAAGGACTGTACCAAGAAACAAATAAAACAAATCACTAACATTTAAACAAAAATAAAAAATGGGTTTATGTACATGACACTATTACAATTTCAAATAGTTATAAAGAGTACTATCTGTTACCAATTGTTCTGTCAACAGCAGGTCAAGGAAAGTGAAGGAGTCATAAGACCTTTACAAGAGTCAGATAACTAGAATTTGGTTGTGGAATTTCCATTTTTCTTTAAAATCAATTACAGATACTTCAG
This sequence comes from Alligator sinensis, assembly GCF_000455745.1. Lineage (NCBI taxonomy): Eukaryota > Metazoa > Chordata > Crocodylia > Alligatoridae > Alligator > Alligator sinensis. The sequence continues at coordinate 604,633 of NW_005842750.1, read as the reverse complement.
ATACAGGAGGAAGAAGAGTTAGTTCTATTTCTATGATTGAAGACATTTTTCCTTTCCAACCACACAATTTCCATGAAAAAAATCAGGTATTTACCATTTTTAACTTTAATGAGAAAAAAAATAGTTTTCTTTAAAACTTACCCAAAGTTCTGTAAAATTACTTGAGGTTTTACTGCCAAACATAAGTGTGGACAGCCATTAATTGAAGACTTTTACAGTCTAGGAAACTCTAAAATCCTGAATATTAAAATGGAAAAGCATAGTGACTTGAACTAAAATTGGAGGTCCAGCTGCCTATAATTTTTGGGAAGTTTGGATCCATATTAGATTTTGAGCATTGCTGGCTAGGCTAATCCCTAAATATCAAAAAAAGAAAAATTCCCCTTCCCAGCTAGTGAAAGAAAACTAAGGTGCCCTTTTACTGTGCAGAAAGGAGATTATATCTATGGGGCAAAAGCATTTTAAAGAAGATGGAACGTGTAATAGTTGTCACTGCCTATATAAATATTTTCATATATGTAGCACAAGTTTCCAATAGCATAGAAGCCTATTGTTAGTTTGTTAGCAGTTAGTGGCTATGCTTCACTCTAAGGCATTTTCTTTACTGTAGTTATTATTTTTAATATGAAGTTGTAAATGGATGTAGTTCTCAGATTTTAAAGTGTAACTGATGCATGTATTTGAGTGTCATTGTGACAGGGAACAAGCTCGAGGCCAGGTCTCATGCCAGCCTGCCCACCTGTCTTTATGGGGCAGCCTGTCCTGTCTCACCTGCTATGACTTTGCTGTCCCCATAACTGATAGTAAGTGTGGGAGGCTGTCCATTACATGCCCTGATGCCAGGAGACATTATCTGTGGCTCCAAACCTCCCCTACACTGCAGCCCATGCCTCGCAGATAGCATCCACAAGATACTCACATCCGACACCACAACTGGTGCCCCAGGGTCTCATGGGAGCTCTCACTCCATCCCCCTCCCCGAGCAGCAGGTCATTGTGCCTGGCCTCAACTGGTTCTTACACTCTCTTTGGGCTCAGGTGGCCATAGACATGCCTGGCTCCCTTGTACCCACACTGTTGTTAGGGCTAGAGGTTAAGGCACCCTGACCCACCTTTCACTGGGGTGGTAACTGCCTGGCATTTCCTGGGGACTGTCATGCCACCAGGCCACCCATCCCCAGCAGGGTGCAGTTTTAGGTCATACCCAGGAGCAGGAGCCCCCAAACCATCCCCATAAGCTCCTGCCCTTACCTCCAAGTTGTTTCATAGAGTCTTTCAGCCAGGCGATGTTTCTGCAAACTGCTGTGTTTATATAGGCAGCCAGTGTTTTAAAAATGGCTGCTGCAATCAATCACTTGCTGGCTGCTTGACTCTGCCCTTAAAGTAACAGGAACTGCAATTGCACTACCACAGTCATATTTGGGAGGCATGCTGTTTCTAGGCCTCACTGTAGTCAAATGTGTAACAAAGGCCTGCCCCAGGGGTGATGCCTCCTACTGGCCCTTTTGCTTCTGTTCCATCCTGTTCTCCACCTTCCCTTCTGCTCTCTTGCTATGCCTTGATGTAAATATGTATTTAGAAACAGGAGGCTGCACCAGGGATCCCTGAGTGAGATCTCATCCATTCATGAGTTATAGTCTAATTGCTCATCACCTTAAGAGCTAATTTCATGGCCTCCTCATCTCCTCTTCTAACCAAACCCTAGCCTTACAGACGTTACCAGGAAATTCACACCCTACTCCTGGGCTTTGCCTTGCTCCTGGGCTCAATTAATTCAATGGGCTGTCAGCCCCAGTCTGCTCTCTACACACCTCTCTGGGCATTGAGTTCTCTCTAGTCCCAGTCTCTGCCCCTCTCTAGGTACTGGGTTCTTCATAAGCCCAGCTCTGCTTCTTCCTTTTCCCTGCCTTACTCTTTGGCATATTACTTTCTCTGCCCTGCTCCCAGGCCTGCTGGAACCCCCAACCTTATTCACTAGTCCTAGTCCCAAACTACACATGTTCTCCAGGCAAATTCACAATATTCTACTTGCCTACCCTGCTCTTGGGCTCAAGTGTATCCCTGGTCTGAGTCAGGAGTTCCTCTGCAGGCCTCCTCCTTCCTTCCATGGCCTCAGGGGTCAGACTGCCTACTTCAGCTTAGGCCCTGGGCTTATATATTTTCTAAGCCTGACCCCGTTCTGGTCAAGTGTCTTCCCTTGGGTGTTAGGCCAGAACCAGGACTAAAGTTTCTCTTTTTAAAGTAACAGGAGCACTAAACTGTCTGTTATACAATGAAAAAGTAAGCTTATGTTGAATGTTTTCTTATTGATGTTGAAAATATGATTTCACTATGATTCTATTTCATTATTATTTTCTAGGATTCTAAAACAACTTTGTCAAAGGATACTATAATGAGTCAAAACTGCATCCAACACAAGGCCATTTGAAAGATCAGAACTCCATGTATAAAATAATTTAAAAAAATAAGGCAAACTACCCATCTTATTTGCCTCCATATTACTATCTGGGCCTAAGTCACTTACATATGATACAAAGGCCAACTAATAATGGATGTCTGTATACTGGTAAATCAGTCATGTCTGATTAACTCCCCTTGTTTTTCTTGGAGATGTTGCTTAAATGTTTCCCGTCATCAAAACATCTAGTGAATATGGTGGTGTGGTTGAGGGGTGGGGTGGGGGCAGAGAAAAATTCTTCCCAAACATTCAGGAAGTAGTTTTATATCTTTTGTTTTACTGAATAAAAACAGAAAAGGGGTTGAGTGGCCTAGCAAAATGTGAGAAAATGAATGTTTCCCACTACCCTGGTGAAAAGGTACTTACTGGTAGCCCTGCAGTAAAACTGCAAACAAGGCAGCTTTTCGTGACTAAAAGCTCTTCCAAAAACTCAAAAGTCTGAGAGATAAAAGGGTATCACCTGACAGGCATAAATTGAATAAGTGCACTCCTTCTGCCCAGTTGCTGCTGGCTGCACTGGTAGCTTGTAGTAATCAGGGGAGAAGAGAGTGTGCCTAACATTTCAATATCACCGTTTTGAGGCAGATTTCATACCCTGAGTGATCTAGTTCTCTCCAGAAGGACATCTTTCTCCTTCTGACATTTATTTCTATACTTTCTAGATTCTGAGAATCACTGCAATGTTTCCTAAAATTTAATGATAACATACATCATTTTTAAATGTCAAAATACCTACAAAAATGTGAAATGTAGTGGGAAATTTCTTTGTGATAAAAGAAACTATTTGGCTAAACTAATTATCTTATGACTAATGGTTGCTTGTTAAATCAAACAATAAAATAAAAATCTTAATTACAAGTGTGTCCTCACTAGTCCTCCCTTTCATTATCTGTTTCCATTTTCATTTCTTATCCTTTTAAAATTCCTTTAAAAAATAATGAAGTAATTGGAAACAGACAACTCATCAGAATGACATAATGAACCCACTGGTTTCAGAATATCCAATAATAATTCAAGTGAATTCTGTTGTCTTATAAAATGTGTTCCACAGAGTACTTTCTGGCATCTGTACAGTACAGGTACAGCAACAAATGGATGTGACAGAATCTGCCATTTGAAAAGCTTTTGAAACTAAAGTATTTCAGCATGAAATAGTCCTTTCCTCTTTTCAAATCCTAAATATACAACTTCAGTCCTCAATGCTTAGTGTGGTCTCGAAACAGTTTTCTGAATGCAAAATTTTATTTCAAATCTGCTATTTCCCTCCATCCTATCACACTTCCTTTTTGTCTCTTTTACAGAGAAAAATGGAATGGTATGAGTAGTCTCTTTCCAAATTCACTCTATCCCTGCATCCTTATTCTCAATGACCCACTAATTTAGCTGCTATAGCTAACATACCTCACCAGTATTTCCCATCTGCAAAGGCTATGACTCATCTGAGGAAGATCATGAGTTTGTGTTTTTTCTTTATATATACCAATTCATTGGGTATTCATTGAGTATTACAAAAACCCAAATCATCATTGAGTTTCTTTCATCAGCTGGCAAGTCTGTACCTGATATGTAAAGTAGTTGCCCTTTTAAACTTTAGCAGATGCTCTAGATCAGAAGTCAAACTCACTTGGCTGCCTGATCCATACCCAGACTACAGGACTTTTTGGAACCAACCAGATAAGTGTACATGTGCAGTATGTGGTGCTGCAGACCCATCTATGGCACCACATATGCAGGTGTTCTCTGCACTGCTAATCTGTAGTGCATGGTTGGGGAGGGGGTTTGACACTGGGATATCCAGTGTCAAAAAAGCCTGCACCTAAAAAAAGTGGGTTGGCACATATACTCACAGCACAGATCCTGGCCAGTTACAGCCACGCTACAGCTGTTGACCAGGGTTCCTAGCCTGCCACAGCTGCAGCCCCCAGAGGCCCCCAGGACCCCAGGTAAGGATGCTGGGGCCAGCCCAGGTGCTGGCCTCAGCCTCCTCTACCCACCTGGAACAACATGCTGCATACTCTTTGTCCCCAGGGAAATGCACATGGGGATGTGCTCCTTGGGGGCTAGATCTGGACCAGCCTCTGGTGGTGTGTCAAACAGTGTCAGGGACCTATATAAAAATGTTGTTGCTCTCACTGCCAGCACAGAATCACGTCCTCAATAGGGCTTTATACACTGGATTTCAGTGCCAGGCCCTGCCCCAGAATATATGGCTCCTCTCCAAGCCAGATGGTCCAGATAATGTGGTTTTCTGGGCCATACATCTGACATCCCCACACCTGATGGACTAGGGACAGAAGTTACACATAAACTGGTTTAAGTGATCAGAAACTGGTTTAAACCTGTAACAGGACAGAAACTCAGTGCACATAAACCAGTTTCAAAATGGCTGAAAGTGGTATAAGACTTAACTTAGTTAAATGATTTGGTCAAAATGGTTTATGAAAACTTCTGTCTCAGACCCCTTCCTGGTTCAAGTTCAATCACAGTCCCGCAGCATCCCAGCATGCTTTCCAACCCTGGGCTGGGCTGTGCTGTCTGCTCCAAAGAGCAGGGCTTGCCCTGCCCCTTTGCTTCCTAGCTGGAGCAGTGAGGACTGGCTGACAAATGGCTGGGGATGCAGCCCAGTCTACAGGGGGTGGATTGACCTCCCAGGTAAACCTTGTCTGGGGTCTGGGACCAGGGAGGGGGATTAAATATCCCTTCCCTCACTCAAACTTACTCCTGGCTGCAACTGTGGACTACAGATTCCAGAGGCACCTGGAAGTAGGAAGAGGACGTGATGAGCAACTCTGCAGGTTCCTGCTGCTGTAATTCTGGACTGCAAATCCCAGAGACATCAGGGGCAGCAGGAAGAGGAAGTGAACACACAGCCAGAGAGCTGTGCTCTAGCACCCCCTGGCTTCTGGCCTGAGCCACTGCAGTCATGTGACTGCATTTCCTGAATCAAAGGTAAATGTCTTTTCACTTCTGTTTCAATTTAGTCTGTGCAGCTTACACTAACCTGCAAAGACTGAATTGATTCAGCCTTGGGATTTTTGACTGTCTGTAACTAGCCATAATGAACTTTACCTCATAGGTGCTTCCCAACCAAGCACTGAGAGCATTGTAAATAATGTGTTTACAGTTGACCTTTGTATAGACACTATGACATTACAAAGATTCATTTTATAAAGATCTGTAGTGTTTTAACAGTCATTAAACAGTGGGTATTATTACCCACTATAGCCTAATTAATTATGGTATATGCAGTGTTTTCCATTCTGGATATAAAAACAATGACCTCAAATTTAACAGGAGATTTTCATTCAATTAGCACTTGTGTAACAAATAAAATACTTGTGTTGGCTATCATAAACAGACACATTATTTCATATTATGTAAAGTGTTTACTACAAAATTCTGTTAAAGTGTTACACAGGACACAAATTAGTATACATAATTGGATTTTTTAAAATTATTGTTATAAATTAAATATATATGAATGCATTGTGGTAAGGTGGGTATCCCTTGCTAGCTGCACCTAGCTCCCCCCTGCCTCTGGGCATGCCACCCTCTTGTCTCACTCACCACACCTTGTTGTTATTTAATAAAGTTGTTGATTAAGGCAGAAGGCTGCCTATTGTTACACCCCAATATTAGGGGGGTGTCCATGGCTCCATACCACCCCTACACCACTGCCCAAGCCTCGCAGATGGCATCTCAGGCAGTTAGTTGGACCCTCACCTTTGCCCATTAGCTGTGGCCCCCAACCATGGGGACCTTTGGATTCCGTAAGCCCTGGCCCCATCTCAGGCCCAGTCAGGACCGTGAGCTCCCTTGCTTATCATGGGTGTCCCTTGCAGTGGGCCCCTGGCCCTTTTGACCCTTAGGTCCTGGCCCCAGCATTTACCAGTCAAGGCCCTCAGTGGGGTCTTTATCTTCTGCCTGCACTTTTTAGAGTGGGGTTCCCCATTCCCAGATCAGGTGCTCTGGGGAGTGTGCCTGGCCCTGCAGAGTCTCTCCCCAACTGACTCAGGCACTTCCTGAAGCTTACCTGGCCTCCACTCCTTTCTTTGATCTTATCCCCCTCATACACACCATGACTAGGGCTCCAGGGTCTCACTGGGGACTCTTACTCCTCCTCTGGAGCAGCAGGTCATTGTGCTTGGCCTCAGATGTTATTTCTAACCCACCCAAAGGTGAGGGTTGGGCTTAAGGTGTCCCTACTCACCTTTCACTGGGGTGATCACTGGCCTAGCATTTCCTGGGGGCTCCCACACCACTGAGAGCCCCACCAGGCCACCCACTACTGGCAGAGTGCAGTTTTAGGTCATGCCCAGGACCAGAAGCCTCCAAGGGATCCCCTATAGCTCCTCCTTTACCTCTAGGATGATACCAGTGGCCTTATAGCCTGACAATATTGCTGCCTCCTCTGCCAGAAGGGAACTGATGTATTTATAAAAGAAGCCAGGGATTTAAAATGGCTGCTGCAATCAGGCACCTGCTGGCAGCTTGGCTCAGGCCCTTAAAATGGCAGGCACCTACAGTGCCCTGCCACATGCATACTGTAATGATAACCTAATATCCTGCAAAGCTGCCTTTTGATATTAGTATTATTTATTAAAAGTTTTGTAATAAATGTTTTCAAGAAAATTATTGGATGCTAAAAGTGACTCAAGTGAAATGTAAAGCTTTGGAGTCCTTGTGGTAGGTTGGGCTCTTTCAATACTTATTTCAATACTATCATATTTGGAGTAATCATTTACTATTTTAGCAGTTCATGTAGGCATGATTTATATGAATTTTAGACACTGATTAGTTTAATAATGTCTTCACTTAGCTAGGGTTTACTTGTGCCCTTACAAACATAGAATATGTATGTAAATGATTAGTCAGACTTTAACACCCACCCACCTTTCTTCTCACTTTTTCTGAATTTGACTCCAACCTAAAAAAAAAGGTGGGGGGGGGGGAGTGACAAAGTATATTTACTTCAGAAGAGAAATTATAATGCTTTAAGTATCCAAGCTAGCTTAGATACTTTGGATGACAGTATATTTTACCGTGTAGGTATATCGTATACGTTAAAAAAGGAAGGTTGACTATGTCTTACATGTGCTTGTTTGCTTAAATTCCACAAATATATAATATTTTCATAATTTTACATCAACAATATAATGGTTAGGGCTGCCAGGCTCTGGAATGGGAGGTGGTGCTCTCCCCTACCTTGGGGATCTTCAAGAGGAGGTTGGATAGATGCCTGGCTGGGGTATCATGATCCCAGCACTCGCTCCTGTCCAGGGCAGGGGATCAGACTTGATGATCTGTTCAGATCCCTTCTGACCCTCAAAACTATGAAACTATTAAACTAACTATAACTTATAAGGATGTTAACTTATAAGTGATGTTAAAATAGTGTAAAAGCAATGTGAGAGAATTAGGGAACACATGGGTTTTTTTATTGAGATATAACAATGAAAGGATACCCATTTAAAAAAAAATGTGCCTATTAGAATCTGAGGAGAATATTCATGCTAGATGTACCTTAGCAGTAATACTTCAATGCCCCTATGGTTTCTATATGGAAAATATATTCCCTTCGTTTGTATATGTACCCCGGGTTACAGCTGTGGGGGGGGGGGTGCCCTGTCCTCCAATGATAGTGGTGGTGGTCAGGCAAGGTACTGAGGAAGGAATCAGATACTAGAGCAGCTTTCTCCCCTCTCTATAGAGCTAGGGCAAAACAAAATACTTAACTATGTACAATTTATTACAAGAATAAACACAGACACTTAATATAAAACATAGAATATTTACAAGGCTTAACATATAATATCATATATAATATTCCGCAATTCACATATAATATCAAATATAATCCAAATAACTTAGAGCCTATACAACACAATTAGCACATAGGGATAGTAACTTTACCATAATATTTCTTTAAACCTTCACAAATAACAATATCAATATACACACTGAGACATTAAAACACATAAAGCATATAAACCCCCTTAAAGAATACCCCTAGCTATATAGCCCTTAACACAACAACCTCAAAATAAGGCGTGCACTCAGCCCCTCCCCTTTAGAGCCCTGGCATGTGGACATGCCTCTCCCTTAATGGAGGGTGGAGGCGGGAGACCCTTCTCACCCATGTCAGCCTTCCCTGTGGGGCCTGCTTCCCCAGTAACTCATGCTTCCTCTCTGGAGAAGTCAAAGCGTCATCCCCTGGTGGCCAATCCCTCAATAGCCTCTTCCCAGTGGTGCCTTCAGCTCTCCTTGATGGTCTGGTGCCCTGCACTGGGCACCCAGGGCTCTCTCTCTCTTGTGGGAGCCAAGCTTTTGCAGGCTCCGACTCCCTGGTCTCACACTGGGGGTTCTCCCCTTTCCCAGGCCCTTCTTTGAGCACCAGGGCTTTTTTAGTTAAAAGCGGAGCTGCACTGCAGGGCTCCAGTCACTCGGCCTATGACCGGGGCTAACACGAACAGCCATGAGCTGTTTCCAAGGTTGTTCTCCATACACTGACTTGCGCACCGGGTGAGGCCCAAGCAGCCATGAGCTGCTCCCAGGGCCAACTCTCCTTGGGCCGATCTGCACACCGTGCAGGGCCTGAGCAGCCTCAAGCTGCTCCCAGGGCCAGCTCTCCATGTGCTGATCTGCACACCAACTGCCCAACCACTTGCTGGGTTCACAGGCTCAAGCCACCTCAAGCAGCTCCTAGAGCCTGATCCCCATGCATCAATTTGCAAACCGGTGAAGCTCAAGCAGGGTCCTGAGGATGGCTGTCTCTGGAGCTCCTCTCTCCTCACTGTCCCTCATCATCTCCCCAGACTGCTGAGCATGTTCCCCATTTATATTTTTCAGGGGCTCCACCCCTAAAGTTCTCTGGACTTGGCTGGTGCAGTTCTGATTCAGGTACAGCTGCTCCTTGCCCCTCCCCCTTTGGAAAAGGGTGGGGCATTGGTTCCCTTGTGCTGCCTCCAGATTGGTGGGTGGGCTCCACCAATCAAACATCAGACCCTTGATCCTGGAACTCCACCCAAGCTCTGAAAAGTAAGCCTGCTACATATATTTTAATACACATTTGGAAATGAGAGAAGTATCAGAAAAATACTGGTTTCTTGGATGTATTTTTTTTTTTTTACTGAACATTTTGAAAGTAAAAGATCTTTTTTATTACATCACAGTGTTCTTAATACATAACTTCTAAATATGTCTCTACCACACAAAATCACGAAGTCCAGAACACAAAGGAAAAATACATTCATTGTGCATCACAAGGGAAATTTGTGCATACAGAAATATTCAGTGACAGAATGCAATTATACCCTCCTGGCTTAAAATATCATGCGATGGGAAACAATAGAGGGCTAATCCAAGATACATGATTGGGAGCCCAGTGTGTGGCAGGGAGCCCTCTGATCCATCTAACAGGTACAGCATAAGGGCACTTGTACACGTGATGAGAGTTTACTCCTCTAAATTGAAATAGTGGTATTTTAATTGTGATGATTAAAACCCCACCATTTCAATGTAGGGGCTTCCATCACTGAGGGTTCTGATCCTCTTTTATTTTTTTCACAAAACCTGCCCACCTCTCCTACAGCTGGGGGGGGCGGGGGCAGGGGGGAGATCTGCCAGCAGGCTGAGCAGCTTCTGAACTGCAGGGGGCCCCTGTCCTTCCCTCCATGACAGTGGTGTCCCCTGGGGCTGTCTGGGTGGGCTGCTATTGGGCTGGGGCTGCCCCAGCTTGGAGAAAGCACCCATTGGATCCAACCCTTCCCTGATCCTGCCCGAGAAGCAGCACCCTATGCACTGTCCCTGCCACCTTCCCACCACCTGGGATCACCCAGGAATGGGCTGGCTTACCCCTGGGGCAGCACAGAAAGGTGACAGGAGGGTGCCTGGGTATGCAGGAGGGAAGAGAAGGTGGCAGGGTTGGTATACAGTGCACTGGAAGCCTGGGTGGGCATGGGGAAGCATTGGATCAGGTGCTTCTGAGCTGGGGCAACCCTGGCCCACCCAGGCAGCCTATCCAGGCAGCCCCTTGGGGTGCTGCCACTGTGGAGGGAAGGACCAGGGTCCCCTGCAGCTCAGGCACCACTGAGTCCACAGGCAGATCACTGCCTGGCTGTGGGAAAGGAGAGCAGGTTCTGGGGGGGTGGGGGGGAAGGATTAGGCCCCTTACCGCTTCTGCCTTCAGCCTGACTCTCCCACGGCCAGGGAGCGGGTTGTCAGATTAAAGGCTGAAATGTTACAAATAGCTACATTGTAAAGTAAACTAGATGGGGATGTGGTTTAGTTTGCAATGTAACAAACTCTTTTAAATTCCAAAAAATCCACATGTGTATAAAGTGTGATCCAATTAAACTGCAAAAATGGGCAATTTTTATCATGAGTACAAGAGCCCAAACAGTCAGCATCCAGGGGAAAAAAAAGAGACTAAATTCACATATCTGTCACAATAAAAGCTTCTGCTCTTCATACAGAGAGTTAGCCCCACAGTCTATGCTCTGAAGAGCTTATAGTTGAATACTCTATATTTAATGTTTTGATGATTTGTACTTTTTCCATGGAATGATGTCCCCAAAAGTACCAGACTTGCCAATTTCCCATATTTTTCAAAAGTATTTTTTTCAGAATTTACAAGCAAAGAAATAAGAAACTTCATTGATCTGCCTTATTTCGAAGGGATCTGTACATACATCAGAAGGGTGGATCTTCTCAGGCTCCAAACTCTCCTCTCAGGAATTAACACAGTTTCAAACTCAGACTATTTTCCTTGAGATACAAATACAACCACAAATGAAAAATGACACACGATTTCTGAAGAGCAAATCAGTTTGTCTCCCCATTACTGCCTGGTATGTACAACAGGTAGGCCTAATAGTATTGCAAGTTCTACTTGCCTCTACACTGGAGTGCCTTAACCTTTTTCAGATTGCTTCCTAAATTCAGGCAACAAGCAGGAAAGAGATGCATTAGTGAAAAAAAATAGTGTATAGTGTATGTAAAATATAGTATAGTGTATAGTGTAAAATAGTGTATGTAATAGAGAGAATGCCAAAGTCCCCCCCCACAACCATTTTTTTGGGTGATTTCTTCATTGTCACAGAGCACTGAGGTGCCCTGCTCCTAGAGGGCAGGAACTGCTAGAGAAAGAGCCCTAGCAGGGAATAAAGAGTACAGCTGTGGGTTGCCAGGGCAACTGGAGGGAGCAAATGACCCACCCCTGCCAGCGGTCAGCTGACCGGAAGGGGCAGGGCCTGGCCCTCATAAGGCCCAGAGGCTGAAGCAAGACTGGCAGTTCCCTGCCAGCAGCCAGAGAGGCAGGAGCTCCCTAAGCCAGGATGTGGGAAGAAGCCTGATTGCAAGTACAGCTTATGGCATCTCTGGAGGCTTGAGCAATGATGTTAAGTTATAGCCAGGTGGCTTCAATTTGTGTTACAGCCTAGGGGCTTGTGTTTTGCGTTGTTGTTATGTATTATACCGGTGGTTTGGGTGAGGCTATTAGGGGTTGGAGGAGGCCTCATGGGGAACCCACAGCGGCTTGGGGACCCCAGTGCCAGTGAGGGTGCAGCATAGGGGGTACATAGACCCCAGCCCCAGAGAGGGGACATTATTGAGAAGCCCCAGGGTGGGCGTGGTGAGCCCCAGAGAGGGGGAGTTATTGAGACACCCCAGGGTAGGCATAGCAAGCCCCTGAGGAAGGGCGTAGTAGTGCGGTAAACCCTGGAGAGAGGGGGTAGTAGTGCGGTGAGCCCTGGAGAGAGGGGGTAGCAGTGCGGTGGGCCCAAGGGACAGGTGGCTTGACCAAGAAGTCCCAGAGTGGGCACAGAAGGCCCCAGAGAAGGGCGGCTTCACAGGGAAGGCCCAGGGTGGGCACAGAAGGCCCCAGAGAAGGGCGACTTCACAGGGAAGGCCCAGGGTGGGCACAGAGAGCCCCAGGAAAGGGGTAGCATTAGAGGGAGAGCCCCAAGGGAGGGGCGGTGTTCTTAAGAAGGCCCAGAGGGGGCACGGAGTGCCCCCAGAGAGAGGGTGGCAGCACCAATTTGTGTTACAGCCTAGGGGCTTGTGTTTTGCGTTGTTGTTATGTATTATACCGGTGGTTTGGGTGAGGCTATTAGGGGTTGGAGGAGGCCTCATGGGGAACCCACAGCGGCTTGGGGACCCCAGTGCCAGTGAGGGTGCAGCATAGGGGGTACATAGACCCCAGCCCCAGAGAGGGGACATTATTGAGAAGCCCCAGGGTGGGCGTGGTGAGCCCCAGAGAGGGGGAGTTATTGAGACACCCCAGGGTAGGCATAGCAGGGAGCACCCATCATACAGTGAGACCCATGGAGAGTCCGGGAAACCATGGGGATGGAGGTCCCAACTAACCGTGTCCAAGAGGGCGTAAGGCAGCCTCCCAAACTTATACAAACATCAAAGATGTGGCGGGAGAGAATCGAAGGACTGGCTTGGCATGGGGGAAGGGGCCTTAAGGAGATCACGGCCCTCCTGGAGGGCCCCCGCCAGTGACGTTCATTTTTGTGATTTCTTAGTTTGTCTAATAAAAGGTATCATCTCTGAACCAAGAGTTCTAGAGTTTTGCATTTCTTTTTATCTCAGACCAACACAGTTACCGGATACATCCCTGAAACATGGAAGATGCTGAATTTTAGCTGATTTGGGAATTAAACTTCATTGCTGAACAGCAAGAGAGATTTCTGCACCTTCCCACTTTTATGCCATCTGACACCACCAGGGAAAGAATGCTGCCTTACTTGCACATCAGACAGCAATTCACAAAGACACTCTCATGGACCCAGAGGAACAGACTTCCACCTTCAGCTTCCTCTACCCAAAATGAAGTTTATTTTCTAGCTTTGGGGACTTTTTACCATCTTTAATTTTCCCTGTGCCTGAGAATGGGGTGTGTGCCTGAAAGCTTGCAGAAAAATTTTGGGTTTTGTGATTTCTTTGTTGGTCTAATAAAAAGCATAATCTCTGAACCAAGAGTTCTAGAGCTACCAAATACATCCCTGAAAGTCCACTTAGCCACTCATGCAGGATAAAAATTGCCACTAGCTATTATGTAGTTAGTGGAGTACTTCCATTGTTTTGATTTGAATCGGCAACAAACAATATTATTACAAGAATACCAAACAGCAAACAATAAAAATTCCAAAAAATGGAAAGAAAACAGGCACATTAAATACATCACATTTTATAGATATTTTGAATTGTTTTTCTAAGGTGTTGCATGCTTTTGACTCTCATCTCTCTCTGCTGAGGTTCTCGGCGTTTATTTTCTATGATTCTCTGATAATATTCAAGCTCAACATGGAATGCTTATACACAAAGCAGCCCTTTGTAAAAAGGGTTAGAAAGATCAGGAATATAGAAGACTTAGATTTCTTTTTTATCTTTTATTCTTCAGAAGGCCTACATAGTAACTTTAAAATAAAACTGAAATAACCTGCACATTAAGTACTATTTATAGCCATGATGCAAGCAAAATGTCATGATTCTGGAGAAAGCATCATATTATGATTATTTCTGAAAAGTTATTTCCACAGGAGAGTTTTTAGAGTATAGGATTTACTTTTAACAGGATAGACCTCTTTCTACAGAGGACAGAACATAATGATTAATTTGCCTTTCTATGAAACGGTTGTATTGGTATATATACAGCCTACCTAAAATGGATGGATATGATTATTAAGTCACCAGAAGAGAATATTTTAAAAAAATACAAATTGAAACATGATGAAAAAACATACTGTATTTCTTACTATTCCTAGGGGCTAACAATAAGTCAGAATCCTTTAATATTGTCCTAAAAGAGAATATTCAAATACTTTTAGAACACACGTTAGAGTCAGATGACTGGCAACATTAAGAGCCAATTCTATTTTTAAAAATGACCAATCATAAATAGTGATTGGAAATCTGGACCAGCTGAAATCTGTAAAGTAGACTTGAGCTTGCAAAATAAGTTGGTGACTTCAGTACATTCTTAGTTAATATAAATCTATATTTGCTACATATCCATGTATTGATTAAAACAGAATCTGGTTTCCAGATCTTCACCTTGTGATAAGCATTTGAATGACTCAACAGTTTGGGCATGGCAAGTTTTTTTCTGAAAGTGGCCATGTGATCACATTTACATATTTCACCCTGTCCAGTTCCCTGAAGGTCTATTAATACATATTATATCTACTTTTGTAAAATACCATCATCAACTTACCTTTATGATATATATGTATGTATATAGACAGTATAACCTCATAAATCCAGCATGCTTGGGACTGAGCACCTTCCAGAAATTTGAAAATTCCAGATTTTTTAAACTGAAGTGGTGGAGGTGGGTGGGGGCAGAAGGGGGTAGTGTCAGCCAGCCCTGGAGCAGGGGCTGCACACACAGCAGCAGCATGGGGTGGTGGATGGCAGTGGCAGCCACTGAGTGCAAGCTCCCCCCTCCACTACTCCAGGCCTAGCCGCCACTGCTTCTTAATGTGCTGTATTTTTGAGAATTCTGGATTTTTGATATCCAGATTTATGAGGTTATACTGTATACAGAGAGAGAGAAAAGGAAACAATGAGGAAGTGGAGGACCTATTCTTCTTTTGCTCTGACTAATTTTAGGAACTTAAGCAAGGTGGAATAGGAGCACATTTAGATACCTAAGTCTACTTAAATGCCCAATAGGTGGAATAGAATCTGGCCCTTAGTGTGAAATAGGAATGTTACATGGGCAATAGATATTCCAGTGTGGTTAATTTGAAGCACAAGTGCCCCAAGTGACACAGGCAGCCACTGTGTGTAGCACATGGCACATCAGGGATGGGACAGGAAGTAAAAGGCAGAGCAGGAAATAAGGCAGGGAGCCTAGAGTATGCCTAGAATGCAGAGCAGCAGATCAGACAGAAAGGGATTGGAATGGCATTTTTGGAACAGTGCAGGGCTAATTTGTAGCACACTTGCCAAAAAAGCTGGCCCCAAGTACTGCCTCCACATAAACCAAACTTGACTATAATTTTTTTTCAGCAGAGCAGTACCTCAATGAAACTGTGTAACGAGACTATACTCCATAAAATTTTAGTTCCATGGGTGTGTTCCTATGGGTGTTCCTACCAAATAATTTAGATTCTACTATGCCTTCTATGTTAAAAACCTAACTTTAAATCTGGAAGCTGGTGGTATCAGAATGGGAGTGAGTGTGGTGAAAAGCTATCTATAAGTAGGGCTGTGCAAAATGGCACTGTACTGTTTCAACTTCAGTTTTGAGGTTTGGATGGAACAGTGTTTTGTTTTGAATTGAATTTTGAGTCAAAACAGCCTCACTGTTTCGCTTTCTTGAACAGTGAGGCTGTTTTGATGCTGTTTTGATGTTTCTCCTGACCACTGCACTGAGGAAATTAACTCAGCCCAGCTGGGCTGACTTCTCCTACCACCTCGCTGCTGGCTGCTTCGATAATTAAAACATTTTGAAACTTCAGAAACATTTTGACTAGCCTTGTTTTGTTTTGAGGGTGTTTTGAAGCCCTTTGTTTTTATTTGATTTTGCTGTTTCAAGCTCAAAATTATTCAAAACAGTGCCAAATTGAAACAGCTGGTGATAGTTCACACAGCCCTATCCATAAGTCCAGTAGGGAAGGGCTGGCTGATGCAGGGAGAGGACAACCTGACCTTGGTTTACCAATCCTGTCTTAAAGGCATGTTCCACTGCAACAGAAGTTTGTGGCTCTGAACAGCGGGCCCAGAGCTAACTGTTCAGCAAGAGTAAACTTGGGTGGTCTTGATGTGTCCCTGACCAGATATGGACCTCACACTTGAGAAACCTCATTCCCAAGAAGGCCAAGCTCCTGCCAGTTTATGTCATCTAGGTATGGTGGGCAAGCTCAGGAGGAAAGGGCTACAGGGAGAAGCTCAGGGAAATCATTGCACATGGCTCCTTTACTGTGGAAGAATACACCTACTTAATAATGTGCACTCATTACTAATACGATTATATCTAGTCTTGCCTTTTATTATGATATGTTCTTGAAGCAGTATCCAATTGAAACCTATGCTTATAAATCTTTTCTGTATTGATTCTTGCACCCCCCCGCCCCTTGTCAATATTACTTAAGAAAAAATAATAACCACAAAGTACAAACAATCAAGTAGTGGGACATACTGAGGAACACCGCTTTTGCCTTGTACTAGGACTAAATCTTTTTTTTTAATCATATATAAACATATTAAAAGGAAGAGAAAATATCTGGAGTTTCAGCAATGTGTGAGCCTAAACCTGAAGTAAGCTCACTAAATGGATCTCTTTATTGGAAGAAAAATAATCAGAGATGATGTAACAATTGCCCATTCTGCCTTGTTTCTTCAGATAAATGTAACTGTGGGAAAGGAAGAGGATTAACATTTTTGGGGAAAGAAATACTGGGGAACATACTATTAGAACTAGAACTTTCAAAAGCCTGCATGGACATGTCCAGATGAATCGGCACATGCCTCTTGCTACATCTGAAAGCAGTTTGAGACATGGCAAGAGGCACACTGGAAACAAAATATATTACCTGTGCTGCATATTTGCTGGTATAAAAAAACTCCTGAGGCTCCAAGGAGATGGTCTGGTAGTCAGCCAGAGAGTATCTATGCCTGCCCCATGCCCCGATGCTGCAGAACACTGCCTGCCCATGCAAAGCAAACAGCAATGCAGGCTGATGCAACTAGGACCTGGGCTCCATTTCAGGTAAGTAGGGGGTGAATAAGGGCTGGAGGAGTGGGGGCTTTGAGGGTGTGGGAAACCATGGGGAGGGCAACTTCGGAGGGGTTGGGAGGGGTGGGTCCCCCACCCTTCCCCTCACAGGCCCACATGACCCTCTGCATGGCTCACAACTCACCTACAGAAGCAGCAGCTGTTTGGGTGCTCAGGGCCCTCCTGGCACAGCTTCCTATGCAGCACGGGGCAGCACAACTCAGTCCCAGCTGCCTGGCACCCAGTGCTGCCTGTGCAGTATCACACAGGCCTGGCCCGGCTCAGCACAGCACTGTGTCTCTTTGGGTGCTCATGCTGTTACCCAGGGCCCCGCGCTGCTCATTGAAATCACCTGTTGCGCTGGGCCAGGTCCTGTGTGCATGGAAGCTTCCTGGTCCAATGGCATGCAGGGCCCGTGCATGTAGGACCCAGCCCAGTGCAACAGGCAGTCTCTGCAAGTGGTGCGGGGCCCTGAGTGAAAGCCCAAGCAACCCAGAGCTGCCCGAAAGCACATGGCACCATGCCACGCCAAGCCAGAGCTAGCCTGCATGATATGGCAAAGGCCATGCTGGGTGCCAGGCAGCCGGGGCTCATCTGTGCTGCCCTGCATAACGCAGACAGCTGTGCCAGGAGGCCCCAAGTACCCTGACAGCCACTGCTGCTGTGGGTGAGCTGTGGGCCATGTGTGGTGGCATGTGGGCCATATGGGGGGGCATGTAGGCCCTGCGGGGGGGCAGTCCATGTGCTGTGTGGGTGGGTGTACTGTGTGTGGAGGGGTAAGCCCCAACACAGTCCCCCGACAATCCCCACACCCCCCCACACCCCCTTCACATCCCTCTACACCCACCTACATCCTCCAACACCCCTTCCCTCCCCACTCTTGCAAACTCCATATCATCCCATCACACACCCATCATGCTCAGCTGCCAGACAGGATGAGACCTGCTGGAAGAAGCTGTGGCTGCAGGGGCAGCTGTCCCCACATTCTACTTAGTAAAGGAGTCGGGGGAGCTCTAATTGTTCTATGATAAAAAAAAAAAAACCAAAAGCAAACATCAAAACATAGATATTTAGAATTTATTATGAAAATTGAGACACTGGTAGGCTTCCAAATTGCTTTAAAATGGTAAATATATCAATAAGACATTGCCCAACTGATTGATCAATCTCCCTCCCATGACAATTTTTTTAATTGTGGAAGAACAATTTTGGATTTTGGGATATTTTAAAGAGTGAATTTGAGATTTTTTTTTATCAGAGATTTGGCAGTTTTTAAATAGGGAACACCAGGATTCATGCTAGTGAGGCATGTGGCAGGACCCAGGTAGAGGAGCCTGCTCAGGATTGGCACCCTGGACCTAGCTGGGCAGCAGTGATGCACCCCTTGTCTGAATGGGATGGGCTCTGTCAGGGTCCAGTTCAGTTTGACCAAACACTCTGCAGAGGCATACAGCACCTGGAGAGCCTGCATAAAGTGGGGCCCAAAGCCAAAGGGCCACAGCATGCCTGTGAGGAACCCATGGTCCACCCTGTAGAATGTCTTCTCCTGGTCCAGGGACAGGAGGGCAAAAGACAGGCTCTCCTGGTGTGCTAGCTCCAGGAGGTCCTGAACCAGGTACAAAGATGGAACGTTCAGGCATCATGTACATCTGGTTGGGATGGATCATGTGCACCAGCAGAAACTGCAGGCACAGTGAGATGGTCTTTACTGCCACCTTGTAATCTGTGGAAAGGAGGAACATGTGAGGCCAGCTCCTCAGGTTGTGGGGATCCCCCTTCTTTGGCAGGAGGGTCAGTATGGCCCTCCAGCATGACAGGGGGAGCACCCCACTTCCTTTGGATTCAGCACAGACCACAGCAAAGTGTATGCTGAGGACATCCCAGAAGGCACGGTAGAACTACATGGTCACCCTGTTGATGCCCAGTACCTTGTTGCCAGGCATCAGGTGGAGGGCAGCTGAAAACTTGGCAAGGGTGAGGGAGCATCCAGCCAGTCTTGATCACCTGCGGTGACATGCAGGAGTCCCTCCCACAGGATTTGACAGGCTTCAGCATCAGTCAGATCCAAGGAGAAGAGCTCTTCATAGAAGGCTCGTGTGCACTGGTTCATCTCACCTGGATCTGTGAGGGGGTGCTGTTACCTGCCAGAAGGCAGGCAATGTACTTCTTGGCCCCTGCCTCCTCTCTAGGGTGTAGAAGAAGCATGAGGTGTGGTCCATCTCCTGAAGGAGCTGGACACGTGAGTGGACAACTGCACCATGGGCTTGGCAGTCAGCCAGAGTGCAAAGCTCTTCCCGCCTCTCCTGACACTCTGCAGAGGCATAGGTTGCTTGGGTCAGCATCCAGGCGCCTCTCCAGATCCATCACTTCATGTTTGAGCTGCTTCCAGACTGCCTTCTTCTGACAGGTGTGCCCCTGAGTGTAGCCATGGCAAACAAGCCAGATGTGCACCTTCCCCACATCCCATCATGTCCAAGCTGAGGGGAAAGCTGCCTGTTGCTCCCAGTAGGCTAGCCAGAACTTCCAGAAGGCCTCCCTGAAGCCCACATCCTCCAGAAAACTGGCATTAAAATGTCAGTAAGTTAATCCCAGACACCTGGGCCCCAGTGTGGCCTGATCCCAGAGAAGGTGGTGATCACTGAAGGGGGTTGGCCGGACAATAGAGGAATGGGCCTGAGTGAAGTGTAGAAATGAGATATAAATTTAGTCCAAGCAGGAGTGGTGTGCCTGCTCCTCCCCAACCCTCATGTAGGTGAAGCGAGTGTGGATTGTATAAGGGTGACAGGCATGCCAGATGTCCACCAGGGAGTATTCCATCAGGATCTCCCCAAGGACACCCACGGCAGCTGTGGCAAGGCACTGGTAGTGCCTGCCACTTTAAGGAGTGGGCCAGAGAGGGGCAGGTACCTTATTAGGTTGGCCATTTTAAGGCCCAGCTCCCTGAGAAACATCTCTCTGCTGAGCTCTGCCAGGAACACTGCAGAGGGCAGAGTGAGGCTATGGGGCAGAGGAGGCCTCATTTGTTCTTGGTAAGACATGAAACTGCACCCTGCCAGGGAAGGCGGGGTTTGGTGGGGCTCCCTGTGGCAGGTGAGTCCCCAAGAAATGCCAGACTAATCACCTTCCTAGTGAAACGTGAGTGTGGGGTGCCTTATAATCCCAGTCCCCACATCCTTGGTGGATTCAACTGGTAGAGGGGGAACCAGGGCTCATGGGAGTCCTGAGGTAGGCAGAGGTCAGCAGAGGGACCTGGAACATTGCCCAGGCTCTTTGTGAGTCCTGTGACTACAGGGACCCTGAGATGTGGCCAGGCATGGCTACAGCCACCTGAGCCTCACAGGGTGTAATACTGCAGGCAAGAGGGCCAGGCAGGGCTATGGCCACCTGAGCTGGATGGGGTGGCAGACCCCAGCAAGCCCCAGTGAGGGGGCAGTGTGGGGAGCCCCAGTGAGGGCGACAAGGGCTTGAAACCCAGTATGTGTTTGTTTGTCTGTTTGTGTGTATGTTTTATGCAAGACCCACTGCAAACCACTGGTGGATGCCATCTGTAAGGCTTGGGCCACAATGTAGGGATGGACCAGAGCTGCGGATATTACCCTAACATCGGGGTTCAAAATGGGCAGCCTCCCACCTAATTAACATCCTAATACTATTACATCAAGGTGTGGCAGGAGAGTGAGGTGGGCAGCTGACCCATAGACAGGAAGTGGGCTGGTGCTTGCACCAGGCACAAAAGCTTGCCCCTGTCACAGTGGCCTGGTTCCACTCTCTGCCTGACCAGTCCCATGTAACTAGGGTGACATTAAAGTCCCCACTAAGGACCAGGCACTGATGATGGTTGAGGGTGTTGATATAAGTGGCCACCTGGTGAAAAAGTCCGCCAATTCCGGGTCCTTTGCAGGGGTGTGCACATTCAGAAGGTTCAGGACCAGCCCCTGCATTTGGACATAAGGTGGCCCATCACCATCTCAACATCTGGGAGAACATCCGGCTGCAGGCCTGGGGAGAACAGGGTGGCCACCCTATGAAAGGTGACTAAAAAAGACACTGCCTCCACACACAAGCCAACAAGTAAAGCTCATCAGGCTGAGTCATAAGGGTCTTCTGCAAGAATATCACAGGGTACCCCTGCTCCTGAAGGAAGGAGAGCATCCAGCATCGCCGGAGACCCTTCCTACAGCTGTGAACATTGAGGATCATGATCCTAAATGACCTCATGGCTGGGGGGGTGGAGTAGATGGTTTGGCAGGGGCCTTGCATGCCTCAATGCCTGGTGTGGGGCCCACCAGTTCACACACCACCCTCCCATAAGCATAGAGGGCATCTATGAAACTGTGGTCCCTCCTATAGATCAGGGCATTGCAGCTTTTGGGACTCTTGCCTTCCCCTGCCAGCATCCTTGCAGTGTTGAGGACACTGTCAAAATCTTCCCAGTGGTCCAAGGTGAACTGCACCTTACTGGCAAACTGCCGGGTACGCTCATGGTCAAGGAATGCAAGTAGGTCACCCCTGGGGACTGACGGGACCGAGAGGTCTGCAGGCACCACAGAGTCTGCCAATTCTTATGCATCATCCTCCTGGTCCTGGGGCTCACTGGGCTCCTTAGGCATTGTCAGAACCCCTCAGTTGGCTATGACCCCAGACTCTGGTTGGGATTAGGAGAGCTTTTGCTCCTCCTTGGGATGGGGATGTGGATAAGGATGGGATGGGATGGGATGGGACTCCCTTACAAGACGGCAGGGCAGAGCTGGAACCCCAGGGACTCTGCACAGGTTTCCCAACAAGATCAGTTTGTAAATCAGGGGACCGGACCTTGACCCCCTCTGCTGTGGGACCATAGGGTGGGCTGATAGCAACATTTTTTCTGGGAGGGGGGGAGGAAACCTGTCAGGCACTGGGGTGGCATCAGTGCCTGCCTCAGGGTCCTGGGAGAGAGGACTTCCCTCCTCAGTACTCACCAGGGTGAGCCCCAGGGCCCTCATCTCCCTCAGATCATCGGAGGGGGAGGGCCATGCTGCTGGACCTACCATTGAGTCAGCCTCAGCCTCGGTACCCATGCTCTCAGAGGATAGACCCTGGCCAGTGGAGCATGGGCTTCTCTCCGTGGGCTACTGCTCAGGACTATCCAGCAGCCCTGAGGCCTCCTCCATTTTGTCTTTCCCGGGGGTGGGGTGTCAGGCACAGCCAGGACGGTACCCAGAAGCTGGGCTGCTTCCCCACCCCATCTGGTGATTCCAGGGGGGGGGGGGGGTGCCTCTCCTTCAAAGAGCTTTAGCAGTGCCTGGGCCTTTTGCTTGGTTTTGAC
>NW_005842750.1:572205-582020 GCF_000455745.1 Alligator sinensis | reverse complement strand
CCTTCTGATGCTGCTTCATTCCCCAGGATTTTTCCCTGAGTGCATGGGGGGCTGGGTGTTGTGGCTGGGGTGTTAAGGGGGCCTAAAGGGTGAGGGGCACTGGTGTCATGGGCACCCTTATCAGCAGTGGAACCTGAAGTTGCCCTCCCTGGCTGGCCCACGGAGCACTTGTGATGCAAGATCCCTGGGTCAAAGCACCAGAAGCACCGCAGGTCCTCCAGTATATAAAACACCCTCATCAGGGCCCCCTGAAAAGGAATCACAACGCACCCTTCACCTTCCAGCTGCATCCCCACCTCCAGCTGGAACATGATCTGATGGTGAAAAGAGAGCATTTTGCAGATGTCTCAGCACCCCAGTGAGAGGGCCACCACAGGGGAGATAAGCCTCCCCAGGGTTTGGAGCTGGGAGAGCAGGACCCAGTTAGGGATGTAGGATGGGACAGAGCTCAGGACCACCCATGTCCCCAACTCTTCTATGGGCTTGAGGGTGATATACTCACCCTCTACCATGAGTCCCCTCTCCACTGCCTTTTGTCCAGCACCCTCTGAGGCAAGGAAAAAAAAAAAAGCAACCCTTGCCATGAAAGTGGGAGACTGCCATGATCTTGGGGGCCCCTACCACTCAAGCCAGAGACTGCAATCAGGTTTCTAAGTGCAGGTTCTCCTGCTCAGGTATTTGGCACTTCACCCCATGCTTGTGTGTGTGTGTGTGTGTGTGTGTGAGAAAGGGGGCCCCACCACCCAAGCTGGAAGGGCTGGCAGTGGAGGGTCCAGGCCCTGTAGCTGCAGGTCACCCTGCAGTTGTCTGTGTGTAGCTGCAGTTCTCCCACTGGAGGGACACCTTGGTGGGGCCAGGGCTAGAGCCAGGGACAGGCTGAGTGGGTGTGCTGGCCAGTGTAGTGCACCTGGTCCCCTGAGGGAGAGGGAAACTAAAAAAAGAAGGAACAAAAAAAAAAATCACAGCAGGGCTAGTGAATCCAATAGAGGCAGGTTGGGGCTGTGGGGGGTGAAGAGGAAAGTAAGGGGAATGAAGCTCACTGAACTATAGCCCCACAAGAAACCCAGCAGGCTATGCCTGGGGAAGGTGTGGGAGGGACACATTTACAAGGGCTGGGGAGACTTGAGCTGGCTAACTCAGTCACACAACAAACACCAATGCAGGGGAGTGGATCACAGGATTTACCAGAGGTCACAACGTGCAGGGGAGGCTGCTGAGGCAGGTGTAACAGATGGATAGAGGAGTGGAGGGACTTCATTTGTTTAAGCTCAGTCCAGGAGCCCCTCAGGGTTCCAGCCATGCACTTAGCAGCAGGGAAGCAGATAAGAAAACAAGGCACAGGATCAGATATGGTGAGGCAGCTGTCAGGGAGTGCAGGAGCAAACAGTTTATTAGGGAAGTAATCCAGTGCAGGTGCAGTGCAGAGTAGTGCAAGGTGGTGCAGCAGGGAATCCCTCCCCTTATCCTGAGAGGGAGAAGCAGCAGTACAGGTGGCAGAAGCAGCAGCAGTGGTAGCAGCTGTTCAGGTCAGCCACTCAAGGTATGTTTCAGGTGAAGGTGAAAGTGAAAGAGGAAGTGAGGGTGGCTTGCCAAAACAGCTGGGGCAGGCAAGGTGCTGGTAGTGATGGTGGGGGAGGGGCCTATAGGCAGAGCAGGCCCCCTCCCTAGGATGTCCCCTGGCTGCAGCTTGGCAACAGGCTGGAACAGGATTGCATAAGCTGGGGAGCAGTGCTGTGGTGCAGAGCAGTGCAGTGGGGATGTGGTGTCCCCCCAAGGGGGGTGGCAACAGCAGCAGCCCGAGGCAAGAGAGGGTGAGGCTAACTTCCCCCCAGAGGATCCTGAGAGCAAGCTAACAGCAGCAGCAGCCTGAGGCAGAAAGGGACATGTCCAAGTTCCCACAGAACATCCTGAGAGCAAGTAGCCCTGAGCCATTTGCCATGGCAACTTTTTATACTGCTGGGCCAGTACAGGGCAGCTGTACTGCTGCGGCTAGGATAGGTACTGGCCCCAGGCTCTATCTCCCCTGGCAGCATATCTGGGAGGAGCTGGGCAGGGATGTTTTGCCCCAAGTGGCACAACTTGCCCCACACCAAAGTACATGTCTGGGTACTAGTGCTGAGGCAAAAATCCCTGGCTCAAATTTATGCTGCTCCTATTTGAGTTGCTGCAAGAGCACATACTTGCATGTGTAGACACACCCTATATGTTTAAGCAATCATCAAAGAAGGTGTGATACAATTTAGTCCTGTTTTTCCATACAAATACATAATGCACTTTAGAATCATACTAAATTATTTGCCTGATACATGAGTTCCTTTTTTATCTGATTTAAAAATTCGATCCATTTCTCTTATGGCCTTTCTTCTATTATGGAAAAGTATAGATAATACAGAGGATGTGAGGTAGCTGTTCCTAATTACTTTATAATTAGGAACAGCTTTTCCTTTTTTCCTTTTGCTTTTATCCTTGCACAACTTTTTAATTTTTTCCCTTATGAGATTGTTCACTATCTTCATTTCTCTGGAGCTCACCTATTTCTACTAATATATGTCTTCCATCAGGAGAGGTGATCAAAAGCAAAAACAAATAAAGCAGAGGATGATCAAATAATTGTATCATAAAGGCACCATTGGGAACACCTTCAACTTTTCAGAAAATTAATATTGACCATCTAGTAAGGCCTTTGTAAGGCTTCTGTGATCCTAACACACTACTATGCTAATGAAAGACAGCTAGATTGTGCTAGTTTAAGTTAACCCCACCCCCTCCTCGCAAAAGCTTAGTTATCATTGCAATATCTTCAAATTACTAAGTAAAATAGTTTGAAGTGAAGTTTAATGTGATAAGACTTTTTTAAAGCCAATTTTCCCCTTAATTATAAGAACCTTCCTACTCTTAAATGTTTAATATGGGAAATAGTTCTTTGAACATTTTCCACATATGATAACTTCACACTTAGAGAGATCTCTTCCAGTCCTCTGTTCCTAAGTCATTGAGTTTGAGCCTCTATCATATAATCACTTTTATAAACTGTTGGAGTTCTATGTCCAAAGTAGCTAGTTTTATGTTTTGACTTAATAGCTATTTTCCCTTTCTGTGTTGACTGTCAACAATGTATTCATGTACATTTAATCATTTTTCATCCCTCAAGACATCAATGACAGTATATAGAGAAGTGATTGGTGAGACCATAGATGATTGAGGCCAGCCCAAAATCTGCATATTTGACTGAAAATATTTCTAACAAAAAGGAGTAGATCTGGGTTATGTCTTTCCCCTTCCCATATTTCTTTCCCTTTGTCTCTCTCATCCATTTGTCTCCATAATAAGGTGAGTTTACTTGAAATGATCAATAACTTGTCATACATCACTGTTCCACTGTGGATGATTCAGTGCTCAAGTCTCCTGAGTATTGATAACATTTGGAATGTAACTAGCTGATGCTAAAGAGATTCCTATTCATGTGATTCTGGACTTCTGACTCCAGACAGAAGTCTATCAACAATGAGATGTAGAATAGCTGTCACAGAGATGAAAAAAAAAAAGTGTTGGTGTAATCACATATCCTTTTTGACTCTAGTACTAGTAGTGAAGGGATCCATTTTTGAGTATGGTTGCAGTTATGCTGTCAGAAAGAAGTCTGATGATGGTAACATATTTTGGTATACATCCTAATCTCATCAGGATCTTCCATAGGCCCTTTTGATTGATTGAAGGTCAATGAAGACTATGTAAAATCTTGGTGTTGCACTTCTCCTGCAGCTGTCTAGCATCAAAGGTCATACATGTTGTAATTTTGAGTGGTCTGAAAACACACTGGGAGTTAGGTAGAATCTCCTCAGTGAGGAAAATGAGTTTATTGAGAATGCAGGCAAAGATCTTCCTAGCTATGGACAGGAGTGCAATACAATGATAATTACTGCAATCCTATCTCTTTTCCTAAATATGGCAATGATTATAGCATCTCTCAGATCACTGGAAATGTGTTCATGTTTCCAGATTTTCATAATAATGATGTATAGTTAGTAAGAGACCTTTTTTCCACCTTACTTATAAATTTCATCTGGTATACCAACAGGACTTGGACCCCAAAGTGATGACTTTTGTGCTTGGTCCAGAATTTGATAAAGAAAAGAATACTTGATTAAGAGAAGAATTTCATTTGAATCATCTTTCCCAGTCCCCTCCTTTCTGAGTGTTCCTTCTCCATAGCTCACAGTCCCTGACCATTCTAGCATTGAAATCATCTTATTGTCTTTGGGGATAGATGGCTGTGATCTCCTAAGGCTCCTTGACTCTGCCAATTCAGCCCGATGAGCACCCTCAGTTCTGGCCCGCCACGTCTTTGAAAGAAATATAAAAATAGGGAGGCTGCCTTTAAGTCCTCTTGCACATGGTTTGTTGGACTCTCTGAACCCCGTGGGTTCCTGGACCCATTTCATGATGGGTGTTGTGGGGGCACCCTAGCTTTATGGGCTATATGCATGGCTCCAACCACTCCATTACCATGCCCCAAGCCTCGCAGATGGTACTGGAGTTGTCTTGCCTAGGCCTTGTTATAATTCAGCTCCTTGTCCTCACTGGGCTCTCCGCAGCCCTGTCTCTGCACCCCTCGGCGCTGGGCTCTGTGCCCTGCAAAGTGCTGCATCCTCCCTGGTGCCAGGGTCCCCACGTTGCAGTGGGCCCCCAATAAGGCTTCCTCCTTCCCCAAATCACCGGTGTTATGGAACAACAAACAAAATACAAGCCCTTGGGCTATAACATAATAAAAAAGACAGGTGTGCTCTGCCCCTTTAAAAGCAGAAAAACTGCCAGCCCTAAGTCTCTAGTGAGCAAGGGTACTTGCAGAGCTCATGGAGCCCCATTAGCCCTGGGTGCAGCATATTAGGTAGCTGCTGCATCACTGGACACTTACTCCCTGGAGGCTCCTTCCCCTCTGACTGCCAGCAGGGAACTGAACTACCTGGTCCCAGCCCTAGGGTTTATATAGGCCTAGGGCCCTGCCTCTTCCAGCCAGCTGACCAGGTGCAGGTGCGGCCAATTCCCTCATTAGTCAGTTGCCATGGCAACCTGCACCTGGGCTCTTAGCTGGCCCTTTGTGTTTCCTCCACAGGCAATCTCTGCTCTAATAGGAGCAGGCACCTTAGTGCCCTGTGACAATGACAAAATTTAATCAAAATTAGAATATCACTCTTTTTTATTTCATCATCTACATTAGGGTGTATACACTGTTGACTGTTGGTCACCCGAAGACAAAAGTCCATTGGAAGCTTGTTGGTGCCAAATGGATATTCCAGTATCCAAGTACCAATCTTAGTCCTAACACTGTGGATTTATCTCCCTTCTTTGGTCTTTACCAAAACTCATATTTTCATCAAGGCACCAGATCTTGGTCTGGGCCCAGATGCTAGCTGTGACCTCTTGCAACACAGATCACATTACTACTGGACCAGATAATATTGATTATAGCATCCAAAATTCATTCTACCATCATCATATACACCACTACTTACAGCGTCCCTCTTCTGTCTACATTGGACATGAGGCAATCCTTATGTGAAAGAATAAATGAACACTGATTTGACATCAATTCCAGAAAGATACAAGCCTGTCATAGAACACGTTAACCTCCATCAGCGTTCCATTGCTGACCTCAGAGTAGCTGTTCTTACAGAACAAAGCTTCAAAAACCAATTTGATCATGTAATTGCAAAACAATAACTTATCCACAGTTTGGATTGTGGTAAGTATGGACTAAACAAAGAACATGGATTCTTATCCCATTACCTAGACTAACTTTTATGAACACTGTGTCCCTCAGTGAATTAACTGTTTTGTTTCTCTCTTTATCTACCTTGCCTCTCCCAGCAGCATACCCTTTTTTTCTGTCCCTTCTCTAACCTTTGTATTCTAATCACTGCTTTCTTTTTAGTGGCTTTGCTCCCTGCAGTCCCTTTGTAACATCTGATGAAGTAAGCTGCTACTTACAAAAGCTTATCCATCTCTGATGTAATAAGTCTTAAGCTCCTTCTACTATGATCCATCCAGTATTACTCTTACTGAAATGAATGTTAGTTACTTTGACTTTAATGACAGTAGGAGAAGACTCTTGCTATTTTTAATGGATAATGCATTATCCCTGATATTTTTGTAAGTACTGAAACATGCAGTCTATTCATCCCTCAAACATTATATATAATACAAAGTCAATTTGTCATTTGAAATGTTGAAGCAAATTCCTCTGTGTTAGATATTCTGTATTTTTATAAATCATGGAAATAGCACTGTGAAATGTACAACTTCTTTCATAAGAAAGATAATGGATTGAAAATCTGAGAGGTATGAAAATGTTTAGCTTTAGATGCACTTATATTTTGAAATAATATTTTATCACTGCCAAAATTAACTGGTAATATTTTTTTTAAATGAAGTAACTCAAGAAGTTTCCAAAATAAACAAGCAAACACAAAAAGAGAGACCCATATAAATTACACAGAAAAAGTTAATATGCACATAATGGGCTTAGATCCTCTATTCATTGTGCACACACAAATCCAGTCATTAAAATAAAACCCTAAACCTGTTTGTAACAGGGAGCCAGAGGACTCCTGTTAATTTTAAGAGGGGACTGCATCAGGCTGAGCTGGCTGTGGGAGGGCTAGCAGTGAGGAAGCAGGAACTACAAGTAAACCAGCTACCAACAAAGAGGCAGATCTGCAGCTACACTGATAGTAGTTACCTATTGGGGGTGGGGTGGTAATTTTGCCAGAAAACACAGTCACGGAGCAGTAAACTGCAACACGGTAGGCTTATAGGCAGCTCAGAAGCAGAGATGCAGGTGGCTAGGCTAAGTCACTACAGGGAAAGCAGACTGGTTATCAAGCCTTGAATGCAAGCTCCTGTCAGTGACTGGAGAGCCATCTGCCACAAAACCAGTGCCTGAGAGCTGGCAGTCTGGCTCTGCAGAAACAAGACCTCTGCAGTAAGATGGCTTCAGGGGAATGGCTGACTGTTACCTGAGATGCCTGGAGACCTGCAAGCAAGGAGCTGAGATCTTCTTGCAGGGAGCCTGGCCCCAGGGTGAGCAGGTTTTGTAATACAACCAGTGTGCTTATATCTTTTGTTATATTTTAGACCAGTGGACTGAAAGTGACTAATTGGGGAGGAGATGGAGGGGGGGTCACAAGGTGTCCCAGGGATATATCAGATTTTGAGCCCTGCCAGGGGCTGGGCTCAAGCTGTTAAGAGGCAGAGACCGGGAAGGGTTAAAGCCTATGCCTGAAAAGGAGGTAGAGAACCCTTAAGCTGAGAAGCCTGGGTCCAGCACCTGGGAAGGCAAAACCAGTTTCAAGGGCCCAGAGCCTAAGAGGGCAAGAAGCCCAAGAGGATGAGTCAGGGCCAGGGGTCCAAAGCCTAAGAGGGGTGAAAACAAAGCCTGATAGAGAAAAACTAGGGCTGGCACCCATAAGCTGAGATCTGGTGTAGAGGGCAGAATTTGGGAGATCTGAGGCCCCAACAAGGGCATGGAGGCCTGGCATTAGTCTGGGGCAAAGTGCCCCACCCAAGTGATGAACTATAAGGTCTGAGGCATGAGCATGGTTGTAGGAGAGGTCAGAGGCAACAGAATTAGCTTTGAGGATGATTTTAGTGTGATAGAGTACAGATGGTTTGAGAGGGCCACACCTAGCACCTGAAGACAGGGCAGGGATCAGTGGGGTTTAGGAGGAACCCACAAATGGGTAGCAGACCCAGGCTTTCTTTGGAACCCAGGGGCAGTCTCCCTTTCTCCCAATAAAAATAATACCAGCAAGGCATGGCAATTGAGCCAGTAAGAAGTGTGGGCACCTAGAGACTTGATGCAGAGCAGAAGTTACAGAGTCACCAGGGGGCATCATGGCCACCCCTAGGGCTTCATCTTTCTACCCTGCCCATTGCATTTTTGTCCTCAAAATGATAAACAAAAATTAAATCTGCCTGGAGAGACTATACATTTTTTGTAATTGCTGTTGTGCATCTTTACAACAAACCTTCATATATTTTCCCAGAGCAAGTGTGAAAGGATATTTCTAGGAAATAGGTGTTTCAGATCAGCTTTATTATATTTTGGTATTTGCTCTTTATGTCTACAATGTTGAAAATAAACTTCTTCTTGGAACAGAAATTCACTGAAGCAGTACAGACCTTTTAAGATGTCAGTCCCTAAGGGTAATCCAGGTATAAATTGTTTTTTTTTTTTTACAAATTCAGGTTCTCTCTCTATTTTCCAGAACTGCAACATTTTGCTGTTCCTTTTCATATACTGAGGGCATTAGGCACCTGCTAATTAAAGGTCCATGAGGCATTTCTCTCCCTTTGAGAATTTTAAGGTCAAGCATTTTATTTCCTGCAGATCAGGTCCAACATTTAGAGGAGTATCTTGTATTTGTAACCCATACTACAGTGATTGCCACTTACAGATCCCAGAGGATATTAGGATCTAAATTACACCCTAACCTTTGAGTTCACTCAATAAATGCTTAGTTCAGTGCTAACAATCATTTTCAATTTCATATTCTGTTAAGGGCAAAGACTTTTCACCAAACCTCTCCATAAATACAGTAAAACACTCTGTAATGTGGTATACATCTATTTCAGATTAAGGATAGAAAGATTTAACTTGCATAAACTGACAGAATCCTGCTGCTCACATTCACTCTCAACTTCATAGCAATGTAGCTAAATTTCACCTTAGCATAAATACCACTTTCTTTTGTGATGTTCACCTGCCTGGGTAGTTTGTATGTTCTGCAGAATTACTGTAATATAAACAGGACAATGTTAATCAAGCTGCATAGAAACAGACAGTTTCTGAAATAAGGAGAACTGCTTTAGAAATTGTTAAGTAGTGACCATGGTCAGAAAATGTTTGGATATTTTAAATGGCAGAGTGCATTCTTATGCTCCTCCATTTAAGCATGTTTAAATGGCAGAGAATACTCTTAAGGAAAAACTTTACCATCTGAGTCTCCAGAGTCTGGAATAGACTCTCCACAGAAGTGGTGCAAGCACCTACTCTGGATACCTTTAAGAAACACTTGGAAGCTTATGTTGCTGGGCTGATCTGACCCCAGCTGACTTCCTGCCCCTTGGGCAGGGGGCTGGGCCCAATGATCTTATGAGGTCCCTTCCAGCCCTAATGTCTATGAAATGTATGAAATCTATTATTGCCTCAAAAGGTAAGTTTATGCAGATAGGGTATGGCTATAAACAAGATGGACAGGAGGCAGCAACACAGATACCCTTTAGAAGATGTACATAATACTGATTGGAACAGCCTTCCTGTGCCTCTGTTGTGTGGGAAAGTTATAGGAGGAAATACCACCTCTGCAGCAGGATCCCATCTTTAGTGGCTCTCTGAGAATTAGATCTTGGAAGGAAACTGGCATCCTAAATGGCTTAAATGCCCTGAAAAATTGGCCTGCAGAGCCCTGTGATCCAGCTCACAGGTCATTGGACCAACCCTATGGGCGCATCCACACATGCAAGTACATGCACTTGCAGGAACTCAAATAGAAGCAGTGCAAATTTGATCTAGGACTTTTTGCCTCAGTGCACATGTTCGGACATGCACTTTATTGTGGAGCAAATTTTGCCACTAACTGTCCTGAACCAGGTACAGGTTGTCGGAGATGGAACCATGTATGTGTATGTCTGGTTGGGATGGATCATGTCCATCAGCATGGACTTCAGGTGCAGCAAGATGGCCTTCACTACTACCTTGTAGTCCATGCAGAGGAGGGACATGGGATGCCAATTCCTTAGCTCATGGGGATCTC
>NW_005842750.1:563760-572177 GCF_000455745.1 Alligator sinensis | reverse complement strand
CTTCAGCATGACAGGAGTAGCTCCCCACTTCCCTAGGATTTGGCCCAGACTGCAGCTAGGTCTGGGCCCAGGATGTCCCAGAAAGCCCGGTAGAACATCAAGGTCAGCCTGTCAATGCCCGAGCCTGTCCCAGTCACCCATGCTGACCTGCGGGAGTTCCTCCCACAGGGTCTGACAGGCCTCAGTATCAGTCAGATCCAGGGAGAAGAACTCTTCATAGAAGGCCTGCAAGCACTGGCACATCTTGCCTGGATCCGTGAGGGGGTTGCCATCACCCATCAGAAGGCAGGTGATGTACTTCTTGGCCCCTGCACCTCTGCTCCAGGGCAAAAAAGAAGTGGGAGCTGTGGTCTATCTCCTGAAGGAGCTGGATGTGCAAGCAGACAAATGCACTGTGGGTGTGATTGTTGTCCAGAGCACGAAGCTGTTCCCACCTCTCCCAACACTGTCCACAGAGGGATGGGTTGGTGGCCAGGTAACTCTCCAACTCTAGCATTTCCCACTCAAACTGCTCCTGGACCGCCTTCCTCTGCTGGGTGTGCCCCCGAGCGCAGCCACGGCAAAAAAGCCAGATGTACACCTTCCCCATGTCCCACCATCTCCGAACCAAGGGGGAAGTTGCCCGTTGCTCCTGCCAAGGCCAGCCAGAACTGGAAAGCCTCCCTCATGCCCACATCCTCCATCAGACTGGCACTGAAATGCCAGTAGGCTGCCCCTGGGTGCCCATGCCCCAGCATGGCCTGGGCCCAGACAAGGGGGTGATCACTGAAAGGGGTCAGCCAGATGCCAGAGGAGTGGTCTTGGGCAAAGTGCCACAAAGAGATATAAACCCAGTCTAACCAGGAGTGGCATGCCTGCTCCTCCCCCACCGTCACATAAATTAAGGCAGGGGGTTCAGTGGGGTGACAGGCACACCAGACGTCCAACAGGGAGTAGTCCATCAGAATCTCCTTGAGGATGCCACGGTGGCCTGGTTCCACTCCTTGTCTGACCGGTCTCACACATCTAGGGTGACGTTAAAATCCCCGCCAAGGACCAGGCACTTGCGAGGGTTCAGGGTGCCGACATATGTGGCCGCCTGGTGGAAGAAATCCACCAACTCCACGTCTTTCACAGGGGTGTGCACATTCAGATGGTTCAGGACCAAACCCTGCACCCAGACCCGGAAGTGCAGGAGGTGGCCCGGCACCACCTCAATGTCCTGAAGAACCTCCAGATTCAGGCCCGGGGAGAAAGGGTGGCCATTCCAGATGAGGTGGCTGAGAGGTGACTATAAAAGTCCCTGCTTCCCCACTCTAGCTACCAATTTGTTTTATCAGCTGGATTAATCAGGGTCTTCTGCAAGAATACCATGGGGACTCCCCTCCTGAAGGGAGGCGAGCACCCGGCACCTCCAGAGACCCTTCCTGCAGCTGTGGACTCTGAGGGTCATGATCTTAAATGACCTCATGGCTGGGGGGTGAAGTAGATGGTTCAGTAGGGGCCTCACACATCTCGACACCTGGTGTGGGGCACGCTGGTTCACATGGCACCCTTCCATATGCATAGAGGGCATCTATGAAACTGTGGTCCCACTTATACATCCGGGCATTGCAGCTTTTAGACCCTTTGCCTTCACCCACCAGCACCCTCACAGTGGTGAGGATGCTGTCAAAATCTTCCCAGAGGTCCAAGGCTAGATGTACCTTGCCGGTGGACCAGCAGGTGTAGTCAGGGTCAAGAAATGGAAGTAACTCATCCCTGGGGACCGTGGGACCGAGAGGTCAGCAGGATCCATGGAGCCTGCTGGTTCTTGGGTGTCCTCCTCCTGGTCCTGGAGCTCAGAGGGCTCTTCCAGCACCATTTGAAACTGCCCATCCCACTAAGAATCCAGACTCTGGTTGGGATTAAGAGACCTCTGCATCCCCCTGGGATGGGGTGGGGCTTCTTCACAAAATGGTGGGCTAGAACTGGAGCCCTGCGGGGTCTGTGCAGAGTGCCCAATGAGATCAGCCCATTGATTAGGGGGACATACCATCACCTGCTCTGGTGCAGGACTCTGGGGCAGGCTGCAAGTAAATTTTTCCTGGGAGTGGGAAGGGAGAGACCCACCAGACACCGGGGTGGCTCAGGGGTCTGCCTCAGGGTCCCTGGGAAAAGGGACCTCCTCCCTTAGAACTCACCAGGATGAGCCCCAAAGCCTCTGTATCCCCTAGATCAGAGGGAGGAGGCTCTGCCATCAGCCCTTCCTTTGGGCAGGCCTCAGCCTTGGCAACTGCAGTTTCAGGGGGTAGGCCTTGGTTAGCAAAATGAAGGGCTTCCTGCATAGGCTCTTGTTTGGGACTATCTAGCAGCCCCAAAACCTCCTCCATGGGGATCACCCGTTTGTTTTTTTCCAGGGTGGGGTGTCAGGCACAGATGGGGAGGCCCCTGGAGGCTGGGCTGCTCCTTCCCCTCCCAAGACCACCACACAGGGTGAAGAGGAATCCTACATATCAGAGGGCTCCAGCTATGCCCAGGCCTTCCTCTTGCCTTTATACCCAGAGGGGACCAGCACCCACTCAGCCATGGGGTGGTCCTCAGGTGGACAGGCTCCAGCAAGAGAAGGTGAGGTTTAGCGGGGTGGGGCAGCCACAATGGAGGTATGACTAGGGGCAGGGAGGGCCTGCTCCCTCTCCTCCCTGGTTGCTGGTGACCTCCCTGGGACTCTACCAGACTTGGTTGGGGGACAGGGTCTCTTGAGCTCATGGGAGGGCTAGTAGTTGTGGCTGGGGTGCCAGGGGGGCATGAGGGGGGTGGGGAAACAGTGGTAGGGGCACCCCTTTTTGCAGTGGGACTCACAGATGCCCTACCCACCTGGCCCATGGGGCACTCATGATGTGAGTGCCCTGGGGTATGCAACCAGAAGCACCACAGGCCCCCAAGTGTATAGAAAATCCTCACCAGGGCCCCCTGATAAGGAATTACCAGGCACCTCTCAGCCTTCAGCTGCGCTCCCGCTGCTAGCTGGATCATGACCTGGTGATGGAAAGAGAGCACGTGGCGGAGGCCAGGGTCTCAGCACCCCAGCGAGAGGGCCACCACCGGGGAGATAATTCTCCCCAGGGCTTGAACCTGGGGGAGCAGGGCCAAATTGAGGCTATAGGGAGGTGCCACAGTGGGGTCCTCCAGGAGGGCCGTGATCTCCTAAGGCCCCCTCTCCATGCCTAGTTGGCCCAAGGGCACCCTCTGTTTCTCGCCCGCCACATCTTTGATGGTTTAAATTGGTTGGGAGGCTGCCTTACGCTTTCTTGGACACATCTCTATGTTTATTCGGACCCCGTGGTTTTCCCAGACTCCTCGTGGGTCTTGTCCTGCAAGTGGGTGCTTTGGGGCACCCTAGCCTTATGGGATATGCATGGCTCCAACCACCCCTGATACCATGCCCCACCCCTGATACCACGCCCCAAGCCTCGCAGATGGAATCGATGTTGGTCTGTCTCTCTCTCTGTCCTCACACCCGTCTCTTGGGCCTTCTCTGTTATGCCGCCCCCTCCTGGGGCTCTCCATGCCCACTCGGGGCCTTCTCTATACTGTGACCCTCTCTCTGGGGCCTTCTCTTGCACTGCTGCCCCCCCCCCATCTGGGGCTCGCCGCGCCCACACTTGGGCTTCTCAAAGTTGTCCCCTTCCTGGGGCTCGTCACGCCCACGCTGGGCTTCTCAATCGTCCGACCCTCCCTTCTGGGGCTCGCCACACCCAGCTTGGGCTTCTCAGTAGGGCGACCCCCACTTCTGGGCTCTGGGGCCTTCTCTTGCACTGCTGCCCCCCCCCCATCTGGGGCTCGCCGCGCCCACACTTGGGCTTCTCAAAGTTGTCCCCTTCCTGGGGCTCGTCACGCCCACGCTGGGCTTCTCAATCGTCCGACCCTCCCTTCTGGGGCTCGCCACACCCAGCTTGGGCTTCTCAGTAGGGCGACCCCCACTTCTGGGGCTCGCTGCGCCCGTACTAGGGCTTCCCAATAGTGCCCCCTTCCCTGGGGCTTGCTACACCCACACTAGGGCTTCTCAAAAAAGTGCCTCTCTCTAGGGCTGGGGTCTATACACCCCGTATGCTGCGCCCTCCTGGGTGCCGGGGTCGTCACACTCTGCTGTGAGGCCCCTTTGAGAATACTGCGCCCTCACTGGTGCTGGGGTCCCCACACCCCTGTGGGTTCCCCCCAAGTACGCTGCACCCTCACTGGCGCTGGGGCCCCCACACCACTGTGGGTCCCTATGAGGCCTCCTCCAACTCCTTATAGCCTCACCCAAACCACCGGTGTAATGAACAACAAAATGCTACAGAAAAAAAAAAAAAAACTCGAGCCTCCTGGCTATAACATAATATAAAGACGCCTGGCTAAACCACTTTGCACAAACGCCCTAGAGCTGCCATTCATAACTCTGCTCAAGCAGTACCTGCGGGTCTCGCTGCTTCTCGCATCCCTACTCCAGGAGCTCCTGCCTCTCTAGCTGCTAGTAGGGAACTCCTTCAGGCCTCTGCTCCTGGGCTTTATAAGAGCCGGGCTCTGCCTCCTACAGGCAGCTGACCACTGTCAGGTGTGGATCATTTGCTCCCTCCAGTTGCTCTGGCAACCCACAGGTGGGCTCCTATTCCCTGCTAGGGCTCTTTTCCCCGGCAGTTTCCCCTCTCTAGGAGCAGGGTACCTCAGTGCTCTGCGTCAGGAGGGATGGAGCTGAGGATCACCCTGATCCCCAGTTCTTCTAGAGGCTCGAGGGGGATGTACTCGCTCTCCACCATGAGCCCCCTCTCCACCACCTTTTGTGCAGCAGCCTCTGAGGCAAGGAAAAAGACCCCTTTGCCATGAAAGCGGGAGGCCCCCGTGATCTTGGGGGGCCCCCACTACCTGAGCCAGAGCCTGCACCCACATCTCAAAGTGCACGTTCTCCTGCTTGGGCAGTTGGCAATTCACCACATGCCTGTAGGCGAGTGCCAGAAAGGGGTCCCCACTGCCCGAGCTGGAAGGGTTAGCTCCCCTGGCTTTGGGTCTCCCTGCAGCTACCTGTGCCATGTTGGTGGGGCCTGAGCTAGGGCCAGGGACAGGCTGAGTGGGTGTGCTGGCTGGTGTAGTGCTCCTGGTCTCCTCAGGAGCTGATGATCTAGGCTTCAGAGCAAGGCCCTTGCCCTTCCCACCCCCAGCTGTGGAGGAGGCTGAAGAGGAGCCCTTCCCATTGCCCTTGCCTTTGGTCCCCAATGATGGGGGAGGGGGCTTGGGAATCCTTCCAGCGGGGGCCTGGCCAGGGGCAACTCCTTGGCCCTGTTGGCTCCCTACCGGAGTCCCCACCCCTGCCCCTGCAGCAGAGGTTGCAGGCTTCTCCACCCGTGGATGAGGTTGGTTGGACTCTGCCTCCGGGGTGGAGGCTGCAGGGGCATACATCCCCTTGGTGGCTTGGTTGGGATCCACCCCCATAGTGGGGGATGCAGGAAGCTATGTGGGGGCATCTGCCACCCCAGAAGGTTCCTGCCCTGCCATTGTTTTACATGAGGGTAGAGAAGACAATTAAAAAAATGAAATATCCTGCACGGCTGGTGAATCTAGTAGGGGCAGCCTGGGGTTGTGGGGCAGAAAGGGGATAGGGAGGAAAGGGGCTAAAGCTCACTGAGCCACAGCCCCACAGGAGAAAAATTCTGGGAAGCCTATGCTTTGAGAATGTGGTGGTGAGGGGGAACACACACACACAAGGGCTGGGGAAACTTGAGCTGGCTTACTCCACCACACAACAAACCTCAGGTTAGGGTGAGTTGACCACAGGGCTTACCACATAGGGGCAAAAAACACACAGGGAAGGCTGCTGAGGCAGGTGTAAAAGATGGATGGAGCAGTGGAGGAGCTTTGTTTGTGGGCCCCTCAGGCCTCCAACCGGTCACTCAGCAGCACAGCAGTAGGCAGAAGACAAATCAGGATCAGATGCAGTGAGGCTGCTGTGGGGGAGGGTAGGAGCAGTCAGTCAATTAGGAAGTGATCCAGTGCAGCTGTCGTGTCAGGTGGTGCAGCAGGGAATCTCCCTCTCTCCTGAGAATGGGCAGCAACAGAAACAATGGCAGCAGCAGCAGCAGTGATGGTAGGAGCTGTCCAGTTCAGCCACTCAGGGTGTGCTTCTGGTAAAAGTGGAGGTGAAGGTGGGGGTGATCTGCCAAGGCAGTTGGGGCAGGCAAGGTTCCTTTAGGCTCTGGCAGTGATGGTGGGGGAGGGGCCCACAGGAAATGCAGGCTCCCTCCCCATACTGTTCCCCTACTTTGGCTTGGTGGCAGGCTGGGCAGGAGACCAAAACAGGGGTGTAGAAGCTGGGGTGTGGTGCAGTGCAGTGGGTCCCTCCCTGAGGGGTGTAGCAGTGTGCAGCAGAGGACCCCCCCGGGGGCGGGCAGGAATAACAGCAGCAGCAGCCGCCCAAGGGAGGAAGGGGTGCAGCCAACTTACTCCAAAAGCTCCAAGACCAAGCCAGCAGCTAATAGTAGCTAGAGGCAGGGAAGGGGCCGGCTCCCCAGAAGCTCCTGAGACCAAGCTTGCAGCAACCAGCCACAGTAGCATCAGCCTGGGACAGGAAGAAGCATGGCCAACGTTCTCCCAGAAGCTCCTGAGAGTGAGTAGCCCCAAGCTGCTGGCCAGGGCCGCTTTTTGTATGGATGGGGCTAGGACAGGGCAGATTTTTATACTTCTGGAGACAGCACAGGTGCTGGCCCTGTGCTCTAGCTCCCCCTGGCTGCAGATCTGGGAGGAGCCAGGCAGGGTTATTTTGCCTGTCTTTCACCCTCCTATCGCCCTCCTATCACCCTCCTTTCGCCCTCCTATCCTTGGACCAGGAGAAGGTGTTTGACAGAGTGGATCATGGGTACCTCACAAGCACATTGCGGGCCTTTGGCTTTGGGCCCCACTTTGTATGGGCTCTCCAGGACTGTATGCCTCTGCAGAATGTTTGGTCAAGCTCAACTGGACCCTGATGGAGCCTATCCCATTCAGAAGTGGGATGTGTTAAGGCTGCCCTCTGTCAAGCCAGATGTACACCTTGGCTCTGTAGCCCTTCCTTGTTCTCCTGCAGAAGCAAGTGGTGGGGTTGATGTTCCAGGAGCCGGCAGTGCAGCTGGTCCGTCAGCATATGCTGATGATATACTCCTCATGGTCCAGGACTCAGGCAATCTGGCACAGGTGGAGGCCTGCCAGGCATTGCACTTGATGGCCTCCTCTGCCCGGGTCAACTGAGTCAAGAGCTGTGGCCTGGTGGTGTGTAATGGGTGGCAGGTGGGCTCACTCCTACCCATGCTCATGGGATCCACTGGGGCATGGGCTTTCTGCTCTACTTGGGGGTCTGCCTATCCCCCACAGAACCCTCCCTGCCAGAGAACTGGCACCAGCTGGAGGCAAGGGTGGTAGAATAGCTCTGGGCATGGGCAGGGCTTACTAATCCTAATTAGTAAACTAGGCGACTGTGGCATAGATGCCTACACGGTCAGATGGATTGCAGATTGGCTGAAGGGTCGCACTCAGAGGGTGGTGGTGGATGGATCATATTCGACTTGGGGGGAGGTGGGTAGTGGAGTCCCTCAGGGCTCGGTCCTGGGCCCTGCGCTGTTCAATGTCTTCATCAGCGATCTTGATGTTGGGGTGGAGAGCAACCTGTTTAAATTCGCTGATGACACCAAAATTTGGGGGGAGGTGAGCACGCTAGCAGGGAGAGAGAGATTGCAGAAGGATCTGGATAGGTTACAGGGGTGGGCAGACAGGAACAGGATGCGTTTCAATACGGACAAGTGCAGGGTGCTGCACTTGGGTAGAAGGAACCAGCAGCACACTTATAAGATGGGGAGCTCCCTACTTGAGAGCACGGAGGCGGAAAGGGATCTTGGTGTCATTATTGACTCCAAGATGAACATGGGCCGACAATGCGAGGTCATGGTTGGCAGGGCTAACCGGACCTTGTCGTGCATCCACAGGTGCATCTCGAGTAGAGCCAGGGAGGTGATCCTCCCCCTCTATGCGACGCTGGTCAGGCCGCAGCTGGAGTATTGTGTCCAGTTCTGTGCGCCCCATTTCAGGAGGGATGTGGACAACATGGAGAGGGTCCAGAGGAGGGCCACCCGCATGATCCGGGGACAACAGGGCAGACCCTACAGTGAGAGACTGCGGGACTTGAACCTATTCAGCCTCCACAAGAGAAGGCTGAGGGGGGACCTGGTGACCGTCTATAAACTCACTAGGGGGAACCAGAAGGGTTTGGGGGAGACGCTGTTTCCCCTAGCCCCTGCTGGCATAACAAGGAATAATGGGCACAAGTTGATGGAGAGGAGGTACAGATTGGACATCCGAAAAAACTACTTCACAGTCAGGGCGGCTAGGAGCTGGAACCAACTTCCAAGGGAGGTGGTGCTGGCCCCTACCCTGGGGATCTTTAAGAAGAGGCTGGA
>NW_005842750.1:560329-563740 GCF_000455745.1 Alligator sinensis | reverse complement strand
GGGGGGTCGGGCTAGAAGATCTATTAGGTCCCTTCCGACCCTGAAACTATGAAACTATAGGGCTCCTACGATGTCTCTCCTGGCATGGAAGAGTGCTGAACCAGCTGGTCCTGTCCATGCTATGGGATCACTTACATACCCTGCCTGTGCCCACTGAGGTCCTGGTGGGACTCCATAGATGGACGCTGGAGTTTTTTGGCTGGGATCTCACTGGTTCGCTGTAGAGGTCCTGAGCCTCCCCTTGCAGGAAGGTGGCCAGGGCCTGGTTTGCCTGCTCAGCCAGGTCTTGGCATTCCACTTCAAGCCCTACAGTGACTGCTATACAGTGCTGGCAGCCACGCAGCATGGGGCCACCTGGGTTGTGCTTTCCTCTGCCAATTCTGGGGGCTCCAATATGACTGGTAGCTCCTCAGCCTGCAGGGCTTCTCTCTGCAGGACCTGCAAGGGCTGCTGGTCTCTGCCTCCAGGTCCCCTGCAACAGTCACCCAGGGTGCCAACCTGCTCGTTGAGCCCCTCCTCTGAAACCCCCAGCTCGAGGTGGTGACGGCAGAGGTGCCCTGGTTGTAAAAGGTTGATCCTGGCTGGTGTCACCCATATTGGAGACCTTCTGGACTGCAATAGGCAGGAGTGGGTGGACCCCTCTGCTCTGGCCTGGTTCATGGGTTTACTCACCACACGTGCAACCTGCCATCTGGTCCAGGAGGTGAAATATGCCCTACCTCCCGATGCCCTTGCCTTTTTTGACCAGGTCCTGTGCAACAGTGGTCCCCACCCTGCTGTGTCCTCCAGCCCACCAGAATTTGTCATGGGGCAGGAGCCTTCCCTGGCTTCAAAGCACTCCCTGCTGCACCACTTGAGCCAGATGGAGGACACCAGACTGGTCTGCTTTTCCACCATCCATTGCCATTACCTCTACATGCTCATGCATTTCACTGTCCATCATGCCGCCCTCACGTCCCACCCAGACACCAAGTGGCGGGACCTGCTCAGCACGGGCATGGCTGGGGCACCCCAGTGGCTGAGTCTGTA
The DNA here is from genome assembly GCF_000455745.1 of Alligator sinensis. Lineage (NCBI taxonomy): Eukaryota > Metazoa > Chordata > Crocodylia > Alligatoridae > Alligator > Alligator sinensis. The sequence continues at coordinate 562,711 of NW_005842750.1, read as the reverse complement.
TTCCACTTTCATCCCATGAGCCATTGGGGACCTCAGCTGGTGGCTCCTCCATGGAGGCAAGCTTCATGGTGAGCTTCACAGACACCCCAGTCTCCTGCCCCTTCTGCAGGCAAATGAAGACCCTGGCGCACATGACCTTCAAGTTCACCAGACTGTAGCCCCTCCACCTCCACCTCCAGAGCTTTATTAATGGCTGATAAGTGAGTATGTTTGGCTCATTTTACCCTATTTCTTTACTGTCCATCATGTTAGATTCTTCTCCTGTCCTTGTCATTGTCACACTGAGAAAGTTAATATCTAATTAAGTGCACTACAATGTATAATTTTGTATATTGGAAAACAAAGTAATTGCTTCTCCAGTGCATACCTATAATCCCCTCTACAAAGCAGCATGAATGCTCTTCATTAAAACACAAAAAACAAAAACAACCCAAGTGCCTATATTGTTTCAGAAAATAAATATTCTGCTCAATGGGTGAATCTTCACATGATGTTATAGTGCATTGCTACTGCAACATGGCAGTGTAATACCTGCAAGCAAGAACCATGATGCCGCAGCTATGTCACTATAGCAATGTGCTCCCTCATTATAGCACAGTGGTACAGCAACATAGCAGCTAAAAATAACCATGTACCACATGCACAGTGCAGTACAGGCTGTTACTGCACCGTCATTTAGTACTTGAAGTACTAAATGACAGTGAAGTACTTGAAGTACTAAATGATGGTGCAGTGTAGACATGCCCAATTTATTCTGAATTTGTTTCTGACTTTGGATAGCAAAGCACAATCTATACATTTATTCTCAAGAGAAAGTTTATCTGATCAACAGAGGTACATGAGATGATTCTTCGATAACTTAAATGCTATGCTTCAATCATTGCAAAAATATCAACTTCCATAAACAGATGAATATGTATCCATCCACCATTGCTTTCCCCAACATTATATATGCTATGTTTTAAAAGCTCTTTCACAACCAATTCCTAAATTAGAATACAAGTCAACAGCCACCATCTTTAGGAAATCTATTTCCCATGCCATATAGAAAATATAAGCTCTCAAAACTTTTGAGATAAAGATAAGTGTACACAAAAGGGCATCATTATTTTATTTATCTCTCTAACATACCAGTTATAGCTAACACGTTTTTCTAATGTTAGGTGAAAAACAACATCTAAATCCCATTTGAAAACTTGAAATTGCTTTGTTTTATGCAATTTTAATATAATTCAGTTTAGAGCAGAACTGAATGAAGTTCAGTTACCCAATTTTGACAGACAAAAGGGTGTTTCAGTTAACATCATATCTATGGTTCCTCCTCTCTAGGTGTCTTGTATTGATTCAGTTACTCTCTTCACCTTATATATACACATTTCCTCTTTGATACAATCAGGACTTTCTGTTAAATAGATTATCCAATCAATTTTTACCACATTTATGTCTTAAATTTCTAAAAACCATTCACTGCTTCCCCCCCCCCCCCCCACCCCCTGCCCTCAGATACTACCCATTTCTATTTGGCTTGTGTAACTTTCTCCTGTTTTATCTTTGTTTCACAGAATATACAAACCCCCCACAAGGGTTAAACAGGTCTTGGAGAGCAAACTGCCATTTAACACAAGTCTAAACGTTACCTACATTTCTTGCTATGAATACTAAAGCAGGTGAAAATTCTTCTTTAGCTTAGTGTTAAAGCCATCATTACTTACATTCTGTCTACATAAGCATAACTAATAAAAATCAACACAAAACATTATTGTTAAACCTCAACAATATGATATGTATGTTGGTCTGTGGGTTTCTTGCGCACCAGAATGAATGCACATTGGAAATCTATCAAAGACAGAAATACCCAATTACCTGTGGGGGCAAATTTCTCACAAGAAATCCCCTCTCTCCAATCTCTCAGTCCTGATCCTCAAAGGAAACTTACAAAACACTTCCCAGAGACGAGCCTACGAACTCCACTTCATCAACCTCCTGGATACTAAAAATCATGGACTAAATATAGACATTGGATTTATGACACATTATAACCTGCCTGACATTTAACTCCCCAGGTATCTCTCTACTTTCATCCCCCTTCTCTCTCTTCCCCCCTCCACCCTGTGTCTCACCCATTGAGTCCTCAATCTACATTTTCACTGACTGCCTGTCTTGTATGCATACCAGCCCAGCCTCTGGCTTCTTTCCATCCAGGAAGTGTGCACGCCAACTACAGAAACTTCCTCAGCCTGACAAAGGGTTTTTGAACCCGAAAGCTTGCTTAAAAATTGTTTTTCAACTATTTACGTTGGTCTAATAAAAGATATCAGATTCACCCAAAGAACCTTGTCTGCCTATGTCCTTAGACCAACACGGCTACAACCTACACCCCTG